>NC_057796.1:132444424-132533554 GCF_018294505.1 Triticum aestivum
ACCGAGCCGGTTGGGGCTGGATGAACAGGACCCCGTGGAGGGCAGGATGAACAGGACCACCCCGTGGAGGGCAGGATGAACAGTAGATGGTGGAGGGCAGGATGAACAGTAGCCCATGGAGGGGTGGTTGAACAGGAGCCCGTGGAGAGGGCTGGTTGAACAGTAGCCGGTGGATTAGCGCGCGGTGGACGCTGGATGAACATGAGCCCGTGGATGAACAGTCGCAGGTGGAGGGTGGAGGAGGTCGACGGTGGATGAATAGTAGCACGTGGAGGCTGGAGGGGGTCGACGGTGGAGATGAACAGTATCCCGTGGAGTCCCGTTTTGCGGTACGCCACACCCCTCCCGATGAACAGGACCCCGTTTCGACCGTAGCGCTCCAACACAAGTCCGTTTCCTCCATTTTGCGGTACGCCACACCCCTCCCGATCAACAGGACCCCCATTTCGACCGTAGGAGGTCCATTTCCTCCGTTTTGCGGTACGCCAGACCCCTCCCAATGAACAAGATCCCATTTCGAACGTGGCCAGTCGAACACAAGGCCGTTTCCTTCGTTCTGCGGTATGCCAGGCCTCATTTCCATCGGCTGTTCCGTCCAAGCCGGCTGGCTCCCACGCGTTCTGTTTCCTCCCGATGAACACGACGCATTCCGTTGCCTCCCCATGAACACGACGACGAAGCTGTTTCTCCGTTCCGACCCAGCCATGTACACGAGCCCTGGCCGTACGTACGCGCTAGTAAGCGTTCGAGACCCCACCCGTATGTATGTACGTGGCCGTATTTACTTTCTTGCACCCTGGCCGCTGTACGTACGTGTACATGCTACGTGTGCGCCTCTACTACGACACGTGCGTGCCTCTACATCGAACAGTATGTACGTACACGTTCGCGACCAGAATGACAACGTTACGTACGCTTCGACCAGGTGGGTCCCGACTGTCAGGCACTTCCTTGCGTGCGAAGATGTAGCTGGTGGGTCCCAGCAGTCAGGGGAAATGTTTTTTTTCATGAAATACGGTAGCCCGTCCGGTGGGTCCCCGCTGTCAGCTGGAGTTATAATTATTTTGCGCGTAATAAGGAGGCACTTCCTTGTTGTGGCCGTGGACCCAGCTGTCACCCTCTCCACGTACAGTCCATGTCCGATGGAAGCCGTTCCTTGACCATGTTGACCATGCCGCGCCGAGAGCACCAGGGCGGTGGACGACGACGAGGCCTAGGAAGGGGATGACCCGGAGCCGGGGAAGACTCGGCAGTGGATGCCCACGCGTTGAGGAGTATGAGGGTTCACTAGTTCGCTGCGGTGTGAGGCTGCCATCGCCGCAGAATAACATGAGGTGTGGGTGAGTAGAGGGATGGCCTGGCCAGCGGTGGGAGTAGTAGGAGGCGGTGAGGCCTCCGCCGCATCGCAGCCGGCCACGGGAGGCAGGAGCACGACGCACGACCGACGCTGCTTTGGGCGGCTGGAGCAAGAAGACCAGAGGTTGAATAAGCACTACGGCCGTTGGATGGACATCGTACGGTCACTGGAGCTAGAATCGTGAATATTGACTAAGTTGACAAAGCCCTCCGTCCCTGTCAACTTAGTAGGCCCACAAGTCAGCCTGCCACTGTACTGGGTCCCAGCTACCAGGGGGAGTATTCATTTTTTTGTGCGTAATAAGGAGGCACTTCCTTGCGTGCGAAGATATAGCTGGTGGATCCAAGCTGTCAGTGGCGGTAACGTTTTTTTCGCGAAATACGGAGGCCCTTTCGGTGGGTCCTAGATGTCAGGTGGAGGAATCATTATTTTGCGCGTAATAAGGAGGCATTTCCTTGCGTGCGGCGGTGGACCCAGCTGTCAGCCTCTCCACACACAGTCCACTTCAGATGCATGTCGGTCGTTGACCACGTTGACCAGGCCGCGCCGAGAGCGCCAGGGCGGTGGACGACGGCGAGGCCTAGGAAGGGAATGACACAGGCCAGGGAAGACTCGGAAGTTGTTTCCCTCGCGGAGCGAAGTACGACTGTACGAGGTTTTACTGATTCGTCTGCCGTCTCCGGAGAATAACAGTAGGTGTGGGTGAGTAGAGGGATGGCTAGGCCAGCGGTGGGAGTACGGTGGGGCGGCGAGGCCTGCGCGGAAGCACAGCCGGCCGCGGGGAGGAGGGAGTAGGCAGTCCCGCCGGCGCTTGTTTGAGCGGCTGGAGCAGGAAGAGCAGAGATTGAAGAAGCACGACGGCCGTTGGATGGACATCCAACAGTCACTGCTTGTGCGTCAACCTTTTTTTTTAGGAAAGCCTCAAATCTGTGGAAAACATCATACATCCCATCTGCCATTATTTCTAATAATTTACAGCCCATTTGCTAATTCTTAAGTGTTTTTTTGGAGCCCATATTCTTTTTGTTAGCATTACAGCCCATATTGTGGCCACGGTTAAAAAATTATACGAAATTTTGCATATTTCGGTCGGTCCGAACTGTTTTTAATCCCGAAATTTCGAGTCACATTCAAACTGATTTTAAAAATAAATGTATATCAATATAAAATCCAACAAATTGTCCACGCATAAAAATCAATGCAATTTAAAATCTCATAATGAAAAAAAGAAATTTGAAACTAATTGCCGGTTTGATGTGTTTTAAAAATGTACAACCCATTTCTCATTACTGATAGGCCATTTATTGCCCAGCCGAATGAAGCTCTCCTCGTCTTGAAAGATTTGCAGCCCAACAGGCCTGACAAAGCGACTTACTTGGCAAATCACAAAAAAACTGGGCTGTGGCCGTGGACCCCGCTGTCAGCCTCTCCACGTACAGTACTCTTCCGATGGAAGTCGTTCGTTGACCACATTGACCACACCGCGCCGAGAGCACCAAGGCGGTGGACGACGGCGAGGCCTAGGAAGGGGACGGCGCGGAGCCGGGGAAGACGCGGCAGTGGATGCCCACGCGGAGAGGAGTACGAGGGTTCACTGGTTCGGCTGAGGCGTGAGGCTGCCGTCGCTGCAGAATAACAGGGGGTGTGGGTGAGTAGAGGGATGCCCTGGCCAGCGGTGGGAGTAGTAGGGGGCGGTGAGGCCTCCGCGGCATCACAGCCGGCAACGGGTGGCAGGAGCACGTGGCACGACCGGCGCTGCTTTGGGCGGCAGGAGCAAGAAGACCAGAGGTTGAAGAAGCACTATGGCCATTGGATGGACATCGTACGGTCACTTAAGCTAGAATCGTTCATATTGACTAAGTTGACAAAGCCCTCTATCCCCGTCAACTTAGTAGGCCCACAAGTCAGCCACCCACCATGGTGGGTCCCAGCTAGCAGGGGGTATTCATTTTTTTGTGCGTCATAAGGAGGCACTTCCTTGTGTGCGAAGATATAGCTGGTGGGTCCAACCTGTCAGTGGGGGGAACGTTTTTTTGGCGAAATACAGAAGCCCTTCCCGTGGGTCCTAGCTGTCAAGTGGAGGAATCATTATTTTGCGCATAATAAGGAGGCAATTCCTTGCGTGCGGCCGTGGACCCAGATGTCAGCCTCTCCACGAACAGTCCACTTCCGATGGATGTCGTTCATTGACCACGTTGACCAGGCCGCGCCGAGAGCACTAGGGTGGTGGACAACGGCGAGGCCTAGGAAGGGAACGACACGGAGCCAGGGAAGACTCGTCTACCGTCCCCGGAGAATAACAGCAGGTGTGGGTGAGTAGAGGGATGGCTAGGCTAGCGATGGGAGTATGATGGGGCGGTGAGGCCTGCGCGGCAGCATAGCCGGCCGCGGGAGGAGGGACCAGGCAGTCCCGCCGGCGCTTGTTTGAGCGGCTGGAGCAGGAAAATCAGAGATTGAAGAAGCACGACAGCCGTTGGATGGACATCCAACAGTCACTGCTCTCGTGTGCATTATTTCTAATAATGTACAACCCATTTGCTATTTCTTAAGAATTTTTTTGGAGCCCATCTTCTTTTTGTTAGCATTACACCCCATATTGTGGCCACGGTTAAAAAGTATATGAATTTTTTGCATATTTCGGTGCGATCAACTGTTTTTAATCCCGAAATATCGATTCACATTCAAACTATTTTGAAAAATAATTTATATAAATATAAAGTCCAAATAATTGTCCATGCATAAAAATCAATGGAATTTAAAATCTTGTAATGAAAAAAATTGAAACTAATTCCCGGTTTGATGTGTTTTAAAAATGTACAGCCCATTTATGGGCAAACCGAATGAAACTCTCCTCGTCTTGAAAGATTTGCAGCCCAGCAGGGCTGATAAAGCAAGTAGGCCTCGTTTGGGTATTTCTTAAAAAAATAGAACTGGGCTAGCCATTTTCAGCAAGAAAAAAACACAACTGGGCTCATAATGTGGTAAACATACATAAAACCCTGGCTAGACGGGCCACAGCCCCCGCACAGCCCCGTTGTTACCCTGATCCGTTGCTAAAACTAGTATAAATAACTAGTTGGGATTTCTTAGTTGTTACAATATTTCACTCTAAATTAAACGACTGGCAAGCCATTTACCTTGCTTCAAAGAAAATATGACAGTCACAACAGAGTTGAAAAGGGCAAGAACATCTAACTCCAGCTTACAAACTGTACAAAAGCACTTGGGTTAATTGTTCATCAGGTTTACAAAAAATCCCAGGTTGAAAAGGGCAACAACATCTAACTCCAACACTATTTTTGGCAGTCACAGTCAAATGGATCGGTCAGGTCCATAGAATGAACATCCTGGGTCGTAAAATTTGCTGGATTATGACCACAATATGTTGTAAATAGAAGCCCAACACGTTCAGAAGCTCTTTTGCCCACCTGAAACTCCTTTTTTTGCTCTTCCTAATACCCATCCGTCAAAACCATGCTGCTAATAAACTTAAGCCTGATGGACAATAGTAACCTCGCATTCAGCAGGAAGAATGCGACAACTCTAGTGTTTGCACGGTTGGCTACATATCGTTCTAGCGTTATTGTCTTCAATCGAATCTCATGAGAAGTGAGAAAATCCCGATGCTTACGAATCGAACGATTGGTTATAACTTTCTTACCTTGTCCTGTTGCCTAAATAGACATGAAGATTGAAAACAGGTAAGGTCTAAAAAAACAGTGTCGAAAGAGCAACAGCTGAACGGTTAATTCTAGTACACTATATGCGGGCTTCCAATGTGCGTGAAATTATCACCTTTATATACAACTTCTCCAGACATGGAAAGCATTGCAGCAAGCCAATAATCTTGTTCAGATGAAAACTATTCATTTGGATATATAAGATCTTGACAGAATCCAGCACCATTGATAGGCCATCCATGGAGAAACTCTTCATTAAGCATAGAACATAATATTAGTACAAAATGTGTACTCCAAGATGACATACAACTTATGCGCAGAAATTTAAAATGCAGCTTATGGTTACAAGTGTAGATGATAATGTAAAGTACCTGAAGAACTGTGGAGCCAAACACCATAGAAATGAGCACAGAGATCATGTATTACACCCAAGGTCTCCAGTTTAGGCGCAGAGAGGACGGTTATTTGCAACGGTGAATAACTAGAATCAATGATCAACCTTTGAAATGAAGGGGCATTTTGGATGATGAGCTGCCTTCCGTCAAAACAAATTCCAATTCTTACAAGGTTAGGCGACTTTATTTGGAGACAACCGATTCTAACTGTGAAAACAAGCACCAAGCACTCCAGGGCAGGGCAACTAGATTGGATGATGTTGTGCAATGAGGCCTCCGATATACGAACCCGCACAAGTGAAAGTTTCTTTAGAAATGGGAGTCGAAGGTTTAGTACCAGATTGTCTGGTAGGTCGCACAGCGCAAAGGTGGCGGTGTGGAGAGAGGAGGAAAACCGCGAGATGGACATCGGTGCTCAGGGCACAGGTAGATGGCGTTCGGTATCTGGTAGGTGATTTCCAGGGGAATAGTAGAACTCAAGCACCTATAGTTCTGTGAATTCAGGGGATTTCAGCTAGGCGTCCACCGTGCAGGGCATGGTATGCTTGCTCAGGTATTATGATGGGATGCAGAGGCTTTGAACGGAGCCCTGGTGGGAGGAGATGATGGCTCTGGGGATTTCAAAATCATTGGAGAGAGATAGCTGATGACAGTCGAGATTAAGGGGCACGGCGCGCCATAGAGGGCGCCACCGAATTGAGAGGACTTGGGTGCGGCAGCAATCCTTGGTGGGGAGAAGCGAGATGATCTCCCCAAGGACGGCGTCCGGGAGATCGCTGATGCGGTCCACCCGAGATTCTACGGGTTCCTGGGATCCGGTGGGGGCGGGGTCGCCGCTTCTCCCCGCGCTGGCGGGTGCAGGATCTACAACAGGCATCGCCGCTGGCGGGAACCTCATCTTCTTGGTGCTGGGGTCAGCCGACTCCATTTTCCTCGAGGGCCTCGCGTCGTGCTCACAGATTTGAGCAGAGTAACGAATGACGAGCCTAGTTGTAGTGCGAGCGAAGAAGGGGAGCTGGGGTTTTTCTGTAGTAGTGAGGAAGAAGGGGAGCTGGGGTTTTCTGTAGGAGTGAGGTGAGGAATTTGGGGGTACGAGTGGAGCGAGCTGACGTGAGGTGGGTGGGAGTGAGGAGGAAGAAGAACACCTAGGTTTTTTGGGGGGCGGTGTGCTGGGTGTGGGTAGCGCCTCTCATTCAGTAAATATATGGACTTTTGAATTGATTTTTCTATTTACTAGTGTGGATGGGGCTGTTTTGTCTTGGGCCCAGAGAAACAATTACTACTAGTACAGTGGAGACACTCTACAGCTACCCAGAAAAACAATTACTACTAGTACAGTGGATACAATACCGCTTCTGGGTCCTCCTAGGTCATCGAAATGTCTCCCTGTACTGAATGCCGTTATACTTTTGTTCACCGACATGTGGGCCATGCAGCGCGCGGGCCGAAATGCCATCCACCAAATTAGAAGGCAGTATGCAGGCGGTGAGTCACCCCGGTCGTAGCGCGGCAATAACGAGCCGTCATATCACAAAACCCCACCTCCCCGCAGTCTAAGTTTGACGGACGAAGCAACCATCATTTCACTCTTCGCTGAATCCCCTTCTCCCTCACCGTCTTCAAGAAAGGCAACACTCACATCTGCCACTGTTCTTCTCTCCCAACGAAGGGAAGGTAAGCGGATCCGTGATGTTGGTATATTTTCGTTCAGAGAAAAAAAAGAACTTTTGCAAAGCAGTAACCGATCCTCACTCTCTTTTTTGTTTCATTGTCATTGCGATTGTGTTTTCCTTTCAGTGGTCTCCTAGTATTCGTCAGTTTCATGATGGACCAAGGAGAACGAGGCAAAGATCTGCCGATATTGGAGCAGACGCGGGAGGCTGATCCCCACGAGACAGAGAGCTCCAAGAAGATGGAGGCAGCCTCCGAGCCGACCCCAGATATGCTCATGGACACTACTGAGATGGTCAACGCCCCGTTTGAGGTTACAGCCCCGTGGCACTGCAGGAGGAGTTTTCCCCCTTCGAGGTTGTGTCCCCCCCGCTGAGCTGCCCAAGGTGATTTTCTTCATTGCCGATCTCGATTGTGGTTTTTCATCTAAGTATGTGGTGATGAATAATGCAAAAATTTATTAGCTTCGATGCCATGCTATACATAGTGGTTTAAATAACTTGTGTTTCTTATGCTGGAAAGTAATTTAGAATGTGTTTCTGTTTCAATTAGAGCCCTAATACAGACAAGGCTTGTGTGGTTGTACATGTCACTCGCTATGAGGCGGATGACCTGAATATACGCACTGGGAAAACAGAGTTTTTAGGCTGTTGGATCCTGGAAGCCATTTGCACTTATACCAATGAAGAGTTGTATTCCAGCCTCACTGTTGCCAGGCGTGTTATCCAGGGTGTACTGAAGCACAAGAAGTTCAAAGCTACTCCTTTTTTTATGAGGCATACTGTTCTTGTCAAGCTTACGCAGGAAGATGATGTGGCATGCCTCCACAAACAAGTTTCTGAGTGGCAAGGCCACAAGGTTTTCTTCATGAAGGTTCACAGGATTGAGCTGCTGCCGGATGTCCTCGATGATGTTCATGGCAAGGTCCGTCTTGTGTCTAGCCCAAATTAGATCGAGCCATGAAATACTTGCCCCAGCTAGTGTTTAATAGTAGTTTGGATTCTGTCTAATTATCCAAACCATGCCTGTTACCGAGCCCTCTGGGGCTAGTACTCTGTTTGAATCTGTCTATGGGAACTGCTGCTACTTTTGTGTGCCCGTGAATCGTCATAATTGTTGCTGAAACAGATGCGTTCTCACTAGTTTTATCATACAAGCAGTGTGTGTTTTGATGAAATAGAGTACTCATTCGAGAACAGTGCGCCGACGTATACATAAGTACTTGCAAACACTGTTGGTGCTACCCCACTTGTAAGCAGTTGTGCAAAACACGGCACATTGGCTCAGCTCGCTTCAACACTAGGCTATCGACCAGCTAACAATCAACAATCTGCTATCTAACATATAAGCAACTATGTATCTTGTTATAGTGGTTCATGCAGTTAACTGAGGGCACAATGTAAATTCCAAACGTTCACACGCTAGTCCAGCATTCATGTGGAACACTCACATTAAACTTGTCTTCATAAAAAACTTGAAAAGCATAAGTTAAGCAATTTTATACATCTCAATGATTCATAGAACATAACAAACATATACTAGTTAATAGCAAAAGACAAAGTTGTGAGAAGGTTTACAAATCAGGAAAAAACAAGCAAGGCTTCTCTGAGCAAAGGGCCTCCCGGCAGGCTTAAATTTCCTGGAGTTCACTCTGGTTTTTTCTTGTTGCCACCATCCAGGGTTAGGTTCTCTCATTCCAGAATAACCAATTATAATTGTGTTCTCAGCTGGAATGCTGAACTGAACCATGCAGTGTACTGACCAGCTGAAAGTCTTGTGCATTCCACTAAATTTAAGCGCCGGTATTTGCAGAAATAAGCAGACCACAATGCCTCTTGTCCGCGCACCTGTCCCAAAAACCTCCGTGCAGCCGTGCCAGCTTGTCCTCGGTCCATTGTTGAACTGGAGGGAAGTGCATTCCGGATTAGGATGCACATGTTTTCGCTCGTCCCTGCACCGCAATCAGGAAGTAAAACATATGAATCAGCTTCTTTTAGATTGCGTTGGTCATTCTACCTAGTAACTACCAATGTAGGAATACCTGGAAGGCGGGTGGTTAGACGACGGCAATGAGGGATAGCCATCTCATTTTGCGCAGTTCTACTAAAACTGAGGTGTGTGCTTTTTATTGCGCAGATAGAAACGATACGGAGACAAACATCCCGACACGATACAGAGACAGACATCCCTATTTGCGCAAATACGAAATACGGTTATTTAAACAGTGACAGATATTTGTAGTGGCCTATGATTAACAGCAGCATCTATTGTGTTATAATTGGCACTAGATTGACAGTATGAAAGTGTCCTTAAGTAAGTAGCATCACATCACATCAACACTGCCACTAGATTAACATGCAGAAAAATAGCATTAGTATTACTGTCATGAGAGTAGCACATGGTCAGCAAATGTGCAATCAAATTTGTGCAGTTCCACTAGGATGAAGCAATGTTAGTGATGTGAGATTTAAGTGTAACTGAAAAAACACAATTCATGGGAAATAAAGCAAGACGGAAGCACTTCATAAAATGGTGGCGGCATTGCTTCAATTTATCGACGGCACTAGACCATTACTTATAGTGACATTAGGTGGCATTGCTTCAATTTATCGACGGCACTAGACCATTACTTATAGTGACATTAGGTGGCATTGCTTAATGCTTCATGTGATTTTACATTAACGGTAGCGATATGGGCGTAGGACATCAGAGGCATAAAGTGGTGAGGCAGACGTGGTTGCCGAGAGTGGCAAACGCTCAGGCAACATGTTTGCATTTGTCCCATTTTTTATCTCGTCGGCGACATTTTCCTATGTGAGCACAGGAAATCTAGACCTGCTCATTCTCATTTGCGTTGTCCCCTAACACCCGCCACTTTCTTTCCTTTTTCAACCAAGAGATAGGTCCACTTCCCCGCACCCTTCGCCATCCACCATGCTTTCTTTGTCTTTTCTACCAAGAAACCGGTTGGGTAGCCAGTATCTACTACTTTGCCCCTTTTCCTCTTAGAACCAAGTCCTAGATTCATGCTACAGCTTTCCCACTTTCTTCCCTGCTTGAACCAACTCTTAGAGTCGACTGTATGAACTAGCTTTACCTCTAATAATAGTAAAAGTCTAGGTGGCTTTGGAACAGCGGACGAAAGGAGAAAAAGATCCACACGAAGCCAAGTGGGGAGCTGGGGCAGTAGAGCAAGGCAGGTTTCGAAGGAATATATACCTGAGGGTCGTCGGCATGTGGCAAAGACGGTGTCGGGAGGCCGCATCTTGGCCACAATACCGCAGGGAGGAAGAAGGGGTCAGAGGCCCTTCAGAGCCGGCGCTCTCTCGGAGAGAACGGCACGGCCGCTGATCAGGACGCGCGGGCAGCCGTTGGTCTCCTCCCTCGCCGTCGGCGACAGCGTGAACGATGCACCTACACCCCAGCCTAGGTCGAGGTTGTCCGGCCGGATTTGTGACCAGCCGTGAGCTGAGAGAGGGTGTGGCCACCTATGTCTTGCTTAGATCTGGAGAGCATGAGAGAGTGAACGAGAGGAACCCTAGTAAAGCAAGCGCTAAGGCTCCTGCTTATATATGTAGTGGAGTGATTTTGTTGTACCAGCTTCAAAAAAATGCGCTCCTACGTGTACCCACGAGTGGGTGTGAGAGAACTAGTGCGTTCGTGCACCACTTCTCTTCGTGAGAGTACAATATACTATGCCCAAAGAACGTTTGCCACAAGAGTAATAGTATAAGTGTGTGACGTGTGAGCTAAAATAAAATGCGTGCGACGTTTTTTGTTTTTTAGAAGTTCTGAGGGTAGGGTGTGAAGAGCACATATGTGTGTGATGTCTACCTACAGATAGACGGTGGGTGCGAGAGGACTTGGGAGGGTGCGTGTGCGTGAGAGAGAGGGGGGCATGTATCAATGCAATGCATGTGTCCGTAAATCATTATCCGACAAACGTTCGCCACAAGCCTTTTCCTGACGAACGCTGTAAGAACCGTTAGATCGGCATCCGACAGTGTCAGTTTTGCCATGTCATTTAACAGAACAACCACTCCTCCTACACACAAATCTTCCACGTGAGTGTTAGCAACTGCCGTATGCTCCCTCCATTCCAAAATGCAGTGCATATAGCTTTATTGAAAATTCGAACCTCGCAAACTTTTACTGAGTTTTCGTCTACCAAATTGCACATGTAGAATACCTTGTATATATCATTTCATTCATCTTCGAGAGGTAACTATAAAGCTGGGGGAGGATTCTACAAAGAAAGACCATCGTATCACTTGCAGCAATTTCAACCATCCTTTGGTGTGGAGGAATATCATAGGAACTCTATATGATTTGATTTTTATAGGATTTTTTCCTTTAGAGCCAATTGGTTCATAGGAATAGATTCATATACTCCACATTTCAAAGGAAATAAACATGATATCATTTCTATAGCTTTAGAGCCACTTGGTTCATATGAATGGATTCCTATACTCCCATAATTTCAAAGGAAAATAAACATTAGCATATATTCAATAGAAAAGTTCCGATGATATGAACCAAATTACATCTCTTTTTCTAATCCCTCCTCATAGGAATTGAGATACATGTCATCTCTAGATTCAATAGAAAAGTTCCTATGATGTCAACCAAATGACATCTCTTTTCCAATCCCTACTCATAGGAATTGAGATACTCCATGTCATCTCTTTCCCTACAACTTCCATGTATACATCTTATATTCCTAAATAGCTAGTACAACCCACTAGTAGCTTTTTTCCAAGACATGCAACTATGGCACAAGAACTATATAGTGTGCGAATAACTTGAAAGATGGTCGCTGGATGAAGCTAATCCGACAATGCAGAGATGGCAAATCCGAGCACTATTGGCCGATGGATATCATCAACATTCCACCAGATCTGCCACATGTACAATTTAGAAGACTCCATGGTTGAACTTAAGCATAATGCACAAACCTCAAAACACATGCACTTCTCCTTTGTTCTAGAATCTTCCGTATCATAATTGATTTTTTTCTAAATGAAATGCCATTATTTGTTTTTTACTTTATGCTTTACAATGCACAACCCCATGAATCTTAGCATTTTTATAAAACTAATTGATTTTGAATGAGATGAACTATAAGAACTCAACGAACATCTACATCATGCATATATGACTCAAAGCTTTACAAGCTATAGTGTGTATTTATTCATAATTTGGTTTCGAAATCTCATGCGTTCAATGCATGTGTACCTTACTACTCCCATGCATCATTGCCTTTTGGTCGAACCTACGACCACAATTTTTTGTACGTACTATATTTCCACTAGTCCCCGAACCCAAAATGCTGCCTCGTTCCCCTAAAACCAAGCGGCCCACACATATTTAAGGCATCGACGTGAACTCAATCCCTCTCCCATTTACTATGACGTGGCCCCGCACGCCCTAGTAGTACTCCTACAAACCCTACCGCCGCACGCATCATCGGTTTTCTTCAAGAGGACGAGGGAGAAGCCGATTTGTAGTGGACGCGCTTTCAAAAAAATGATCTGTAGTGGAGAGCCCTACCCTAGGGTGCCCTAGGTAGCTGCCGCACGCATCATTGGTTTTCTCTTTACTTTATGCTCTTGCGCCCTAGAGTGAAATGATGGTTGCTTCATCCATCCAGCTTAATCCGGGAAAGGTGGGGCTTTGTGATTTCACCCCCATCGCTCTTTTTCTACTACTGCGGCTCTACGACCGTGGTGCCTCCAATTCCAACCGCTGCTCCGAAAACAAGACGGTGGATGAGCCACATGTCGGCCAAAGGGGTCCAGTTAAGTGTGTCGCCTTTTCGTGTGCGGACTGACCCTGCTTGAGTCGCTACGCCAACACGACAGGTGCAGCCTACCACTTGGTTTTGATCCTTGGTGAATCCCGACTATATTGATCTAAAAAGATATGTACTGAACTACACTCTTCGTCTCGTTTTTTTAGACGTCTCGGTTTATAGGGCGTGCACGTAGTTCTAGGTCATCCATTTGACTAACTAAATCTGAGTTACTATGTCACAAAAAGTATATCATTGGATTATTAAGCGGATGTAGTTTCTAAACATATACTGTTCATCACATATATAGCCAGGTAAATTCTCAACCTAGAATGACGTGCATGCCATGTAAACCAATCGGAGGAAGTATAGTAGTAAAAATGAGGTGATTTTACCGAGTGATCGGCGGGGGAGCATGGCCTATCATGCGGTCCCACGTGTCATGATGTACCAAGGCGTTGCGCGTGTCCTTCTTGAGGCAGAAGCAATACTACGTGGTTTGAGATGATGGCGAACCGAAGTGTGAAATAATGGTTGCTTCGTCCGTCTGGGAAGGTGCAGCATTGTGATTTGACGTCTCATTGCTCATTACTACTACCACTAGGGCGGTACGACTGGGGTGCGTCCCCCTGCTGTTCTGCACTGTTATTTGGTGCTTGACACGTCGACCCGGTTGCTATATGTACCACATGTCGGCGACAGGAAGTACATAATTCATGAAAGCGAGCGTCAACGGAGGAGTACAAGACACGGCTTGGGTTTTTGCTGCTTCGCGTGATCCATCGATACAAACCCGGACTAAAAAAAGGCGCGGGCGGGTCTTTTCCCGCGCGGCAGGCAGGGGAGTTTGGCATAGTCTGTTCGAGGCAAGGAGGCAGGAAGGGAAACAAGCAAATAAAGGTTGAGCGACTTAGTTTTGGGAAAATCTGATTTTACGGAGTACGTACCCACTAGGGTTTATAGGGCTCATCTACAAAACATTTGTTTTTTCCGTTTTATAAGTCTCAATTCTACTACTAGTAGTAGTACCATCACATGTTGGATTTCGAGGTGCGTTAGATCACCCTATGCAAGCAGTGTCAAGAGAAAACTCACCAATGCATGTAGAAGTTCATGGAAATTTAGTGGTCATTCATGCATTCGTTCTAATTAATGCCTCGGTAAACATAACTTCTTGAGAAAAACGAGTGTAATAATTACTTGTGCAAACTAGGAGTACGAAATTAATTCGACCACTCACCATCTACCTTGGTTGGAGAGATTTTGAAATTGAGCCATAAACTGGAAAGGAGGGAGTAGTAACTTTTGTCTCGATTACTATTTGTGGCCTTGTATAGATGCAAAATGTATTTTTTTATAGTGGCCTTGTATAAGTAAATGGAGGGAGTACTAAAGGACATATATATTCCAAACTTATCTCTAACCAAGGTAGTAGGGACGAGGAGTAAACGGAGGGAGTACTAGTAAAATTTTCTCCTCGTCCTGCGAGCCACCGCGCGTGTGGGCGAGGGAGCGGGCGTAAGGCGTAGTAAGCAAGCTTCACCTCATCCTGTGAGCCACCGCGCCCGTGGGCGGGGGAGACGGCGTACTAAGCAAGCTTCTCCTCGTTCTGCGAGTTGACGAGACACATCAAAAGTACTCCAGTGTATAGAGCCGTGCCTCTAAGGTAGGCCCCACATGGTTTGCCTCTTTTTTAACATAATGCGTCAAGTCGCAATTTGTTTGTTCACCCGTGGTAGACGATCCTCCCTCCATCTAGTGGACAACAAGTACACGTGTCAAGCTACCACGTGGGCTGCTTTTTCATACAAAAATGAGCTCCACCGTGTACCCGTGCGGGTATGGTTGGGAAAGAGACGGGAGTACGTGCGCCATGCGTGCACCTCTTCTCTACGTGCACGTCCCCCACCTACATGGGTGTGTGTGAGAGGGACTATAGAGATACAAATCTAGACATAAAGACCGCTACAAACATCAATGTTCTGCTTATCACAGATAAGATTGATTAATACCCGTAATAATCCATGTCCTTAACAAAGGGTGCATGCACGTATAGGTTGAGCATGTGTCTTGCGTCGTGTGCTGTGTGCATGCAGGCGTGCAAGTGTTGCGTGCGTGCAAAGGTACGTTTCAGTGTTGCATGCATGTGTGCATACGTGCATGTGTCCGTGAGTGCATGTGTACGCGTCAGTGTTGCACGCCTGCATGCGTGCGTATGTTCGTTATGTGTACGTGTTAGTGTTGCACGCCTGCATGCGTGCGTGTCTTGCGTGCGTGCATGTGTACGTGCGAGGTGAGGCTACACGTTAGTCGACTGACTTTTTCATCTCTGGTCATTAGATTTTCCAGTCATTGGATACGAAATCAAGGGCCTGCAGCTTATCATCAAACTCCACCCCCTGAGCCGCCAGCCACCACCAGCCGAACCGCCGGCCCCCGCCGCCCGCGGCCGGCCCGCGCCGCCACACCGCCCCGCCCGCCCCGAAACCACTCCTAACCACTGGTCCGCCGCCGCACCGGCCATCCCTCTAGGCCCCCCGCGCCGAGCTTTTTCTCTGGCGATCCCCACCCCACCGCCCAATCAACGCGCCCCCCACCGCCGGCGACTGCCAACCAGAGGTCTCACGACTTCGAGTACCCACCGGCCACTAATTTATTACCAATTCTATCCTTCATATATGCGCTGACGGGTGGGCCCAATGGTAATGTGCGCTGCTGAATGTGGACCGTTTGACTGGTCAATTGATCGTGTCATCAACAAATTATGGAGCTGTATGGTGAGCCAATGACTGTATGATCACCCTAAAATGTATTTTATTAAAACAGTACAGACTCAAACTACCATTTCTTTCTTTCATATACGGGCTGACAGGTGGGCCCCACGGTTACGCACCCCAATGGTGCAACACTAGTTGCGCCACGTGGAACGTTTGACTGGTCAATTGATTGTGTCATCAACAAAATACGGAGTTGTACGGGTGAGCCAGTGACCGTATAATCATGACATGTATTTTTTTAACACGGTACAGACGCAAGGGCTCATATATACGCGCAAGCACTCATCGCTATAAGCGCACACACGAAGACCCTACCCCTATGAGCACCTTCGAGAGAGTGGGCCAGCATATGATCTTGAGATTTTACGAAGTCACCATACGTGCCTCGGAGTCGAGTGGAACGTCTCCTCCCACCGAATGCACATCACCGGAAAATACTGAAATTAACCCAGGATAAATGCGAGCACCGGGACTTTAACCCTGGTGGGCTCGAGAAACCACTGTCCTCCTAACCATCCAACCACATGTTGGTTAGCATGACAAAATGTATGTGCTGACCGTGATGAGCTTATTCTGAAGTCCAGTGACCATATCGTGCTTTCGCTTCAAATACAATGACCGTAAGTGTCGTCAACAAAATACGGAGCACGCATGAAATGCAAAGTCCGTCGGTGTCATCAAGAAAATACGGAGACGTATCGTGAGCTAGATACCGTATGATCACCACGAGAATGTATATAGTGACCGTAATGAGCATATTCTGAACTCCAGTGACCGTATAGTGCTTTAGCTTGAATTACAGTGACCGTCATGCGTGAATGTGTCGTGGGCATGCATACTTTTAGAGGGCCGAGAGATAGTTTGTGTGCGTACGTGAAAGTGGTGTAGAAAGAGGGGATGTCCGGTGGAGACAAGGAGAGATATGCCCTTCGTTTCTCTTTCCCGTGACTAATATTTTAGGAGAATATATAAACATTCACAATGCAGAACAAATATTTTTGGATGCACCATGCAATTAACTTTCATGTATAACATTGTACTATTGTTTATGCTTATTTTCTTAGTGGCCGATTGCGTGTGTGGTGTGGTGGGCACATCATTTCTAGTTGTGGTGGGTCAACATGAGGACTCATGGGTCGGTTTCATCCTGCGCCACATAGGTTGGATCGAGACGCGTTATACGAAGACCCATGTGGAGGACTCGGCGTACAACACGAAGCTAGCTACCAGAGTCGCGGAGGACTCTATCTCCACTGGTGATAAGCCAACTATATATGATTTTTAACCCTAGGCCCCCAGTATGTTATAGAAGCTTGGGGGCTAGTTCGTTGATAGTATACACACACGCACAATGCCTGGTATTCACGTGTACTTTGTACACACCCCTATCACTAATATACAGAACCAGGAGTAGGCTTTTTCCTCAACTGCAAGGGTCCGAACTAGGGTAAAACTTTGCCTCGTATTACCATCCAGCCTAACAGTCAGGGACATCCTACCAAATGATATGATGGAATCATATCTGCCAACTACTAAGAGAGAGGTGTGTCTGGGGGGGCAATGTGTGCGAGAGAGGCCTAAAGATAATGTGCGTGCGGGAGACACGTAGGCACATATATGTGCGTATAGAGGGCTAGTAGAGACCGTGCATGTGTATATATGCATGTGAGAGAAATAGTGTTTTCCAACTGAGATTAGTGAAAAGAGTGGTACATAGTAGTCAGAAAGAGAGAGAGATACAGAGAGAGCATGTGCGTGAGACTCCCCGACACCCCGAGAGAGATTGTGAGCATGTGTGAAAGAGATATGCCGATGCATATAAAGTGTGTGCACTTATGTGGTAGATAGAGAGATATATAGCGCGTTTGTGAGAACGGGCCGAGGCATAGTGCATCTACGTGTAAAAGGCGGTTCTACACATTAAATTAAAATATAAATGGCATTATTATTTTTGGATGAGATCATGAATTTTGCAAATTGTGTATGGACGAAAATCGGTCTATCAGACACCCATACTCTATTGAATTCTAGCATGTGCATGTGTTTATTTCATATTATCGATCCATAGAGTGAGAGGGTTTGAAATACAGGCAATGGATTCTTATGCAATTCATATATAAACATTAATTAGTGCACTCCAGGTTGTTAGTGTGAAGCATTTTATACATTTGTCACTTGCATGGATACATTCCAAATTGCTAGCTATGAAATAGAATACATGTCGAATTCAACATAAAGGGGGTTTCGAAGATTCGAATTCATAGGAAGTGCATTCATCTATTTGAACCCGAGATAATGGCATTTGTAAATCAGATGTAAAAGGGGGCATCAATCTTTGTTGTGCGTTTGAACATGCTATATATATTCATACGCATGTCTAATTTTTTTTTGCAACCAACAAGATTATATCTGGAACCATGCATGAACTGAGGTAAGTTGCATATTTTTTAATATATACTCGTGTACAATGTATATTCAAATGTACCACCTCCATTGCAAAATAATCGTAGCTTTAGGATTTTCAAGAGTAAAGATTTGTGAAGTTTGACAAATCCTGAATGTTCAATTCAAGAGAACCGAAAACGTTAATGCTTCTGCTCCCAAATATTGAATGAAGCGCCAAATAGGCCTCTGGTCACCCGAAACCACGCGAGACTAATGTTTGGTGGTAGGAAATTACTGTCCTGACTCTGGCCCGTGTAGCCTATCGGCCCGATGTCCGAAGGTCTAAACCGGGGTAGGTTTGTAACTTCACCAAGACGCCAGTCTCAACCGCCTCCGAGAAGCATTCATACGCCGTGGGTGCCTAAACACCCATGCGCTCGGCCGAAATCTATCCCGCCCACATTTGGGACACCTGAGATTACTGTCCTACCCCCAACTCGCAATATGTCCGAAATTTTAGATGGGGGCAAAGTTTCTAACTTTCCCCAAATTTCAAACAAGCGCGTCCCAAACCGAAACATTGTCCCCCCTTAGTTCCCCGCCTCTCTCCGTTTCCCCATTCATACTCCGTGGGCGCCAAAACGCCCTCTCCACCAGCCGCGAAACCCCAACCTCCTCCGTCCTCCTCCCCATAGCGCCCAATCCACCGCCGCCCTCCTCCATCACGCCGGAGCCGGTATCCCGACGTCGTCGTCCAACGCAACCGCAACCGCAACGCCCTCAAGGACTTAGCAGCTGAAGCCGACGTAGAGCTTCCTCCACGACACCGACGCCGACGTGCGCTGTACTAGAACCACTCCGACCATGCCGTCCTGCGCCTCACTGCTGCCGCTCCACTGTCGCAACCGTCCACCACACCGGAGCTGTTCTCGCTACGCCATCGTTCGCCGCCTCGGATCTGCTTCCCCGCCGCCAACAGACGGCCACCGCACCACACTCAACAACTTGGCCATGGGTTCGTCCAAGGCTGCACTGTCCTCCACAACTTCTCGTTTCCGGCGAACCACAAGAAGATCGTTGGAAAAACAGGAGGACACAACACTGCAGCAGAAAGAGGTACTCCTCTTCCCTTATTCGTGCAAACCTTACATCTCTGCTCACACCGTATTCATCCCACGAAATAAACTAGTTGAGCGCTTCTTACTGCATCTTCTTCGTGATACTAAATGCACAAGGTTTCCTCCCTTTACTATTTCACCTTTGCTACAGGTCAGTAGCCCGCCTGGATTTCAATTCAGGGTCAGTCGAACCGCAATTAAAAGAAGCAGCACCCGCTTAGGCGCGCGGAGCACCTAGTCCGCATGTTCGCCGGGGAAGCGGCGCATCGGTGTCTATCATAGGGGTGTGGGGCGCAGGAGCTACTTGCGCCCGATCTGGAGGTCGGCGGGGCTTGAATGGATTGCCGGGGGGCGGTGCCAAGAACGGCGGTGCAGTGAGGTCGAGGGGAGGGCGTAGGCAGGGGACTGGGCCGGTGGTCGCTGCCGTTTCGAGGAAGATCGTCAACACTGACTGGCTGGAGGTAGATGAAGGTGATCTGCCCGTTCTTTGTACATCGGACGGTGCAGAAAAAATGGACTGACCTATTTGTTTTCAGTCGAATGTTATTTTCATAGAATCCTGTAGTAATTTAGTGTGCCATGCATGTTGCAGAGCTATCATATGTCTCCCGTCATTTATTTCTCACCGACCTGCTATCTGCTACCTTTACACTATACTAATTGTGCACACACTTCACCCATACTCACACTATTGTTTTTTTATGCATGGGTATTTCAGGCTCTCACACAGTGTTGATGAATGCTGAAAAGAAAAGGCAGAAGTCGCTCCAGTGTAATTGGAAGATAAGCACTAAGCGTTTCAGCACTCTAAAGGATGAAGTGTCAGCAGTTGGAGATAGTAAACGTAGCTCTGCAGTTGATGATATCAGTTGCCACACACAACCATCCCAGGTGCTTGCTTTAACTTCGCGCTGTCAAATGTGGTTGCATGTTGCATATGGTGTCTAGCTTGTATTGCTTCCAATTTGGTTAAATTGCATCTGCTTACTTTACACATTATACCTTTGATAATGACATGCCTTCCTGTTTTTGATACATACTCCCTCCGTTCGGAATTACTCGTCTAAGAAATGAATGTATCTAGATGTATTTTAGTTGTAGATACATCCATTTTTGTGACAAGTAATTCCGAATGGAGGGAGTACTACATATGTCTATTAACCATGTTCGTACATCAAACTAATGCTCTTTTGTATCCCTCGTCAATCACTTATGATGAGACAGTCACCCGGGTGGGTTACTGTGAGACGCCATACTCGTTTAAAGAGTGCAGTGTCATCCTCCCCACATGATTCTCAAGAAACTGCAAGGCTAAATGAAGATAGTCAACGTAGCTCTCTAGTTGATGACCGCAATTCCCCCACACCACCATCACAGGTGCTTGCTCTAACTTCGCAGTGTGATATGTGGTTGCATGTTGCATACGGTGTCTAGCTTATAATGCTTCTAATTAGGGTAAATTGCATCTGCTTAGTTTACACATTATACCTGTGAATATGACATGCCTTCCTATTTTTTGTACACACTACATCTATGTGTTAACCTTGTTCTTACATGAAACTACCTCTCTTCTGTATCCTGCATCAATCACTTACGATGAGTCACCTTTATTCGTTGCATATTGCATATTATTTCTAGCTTGTTGCCATGTATTGCTTCTAATTTGGTCAAATACATTTGTTAGGGCACCCTTTTAATTTGGCAGAGTGATATTGGTTTCATCTTTCATATAGTTTCTAGCTTGCATTTCTTCTAACAACTTCAAGCACCTTGTGCTTAGTTTACACTTTATACATCATACATGTCAATATGTCACGCCGTCCTGTTTTTCATACATATTCCATCCTCCTATCATGCGGCTGCCTTACATGAAAGTAGTGTTCGTCAGTATCATGCATCAATGAGTTCTGAAGAGCAAATTTTATTCCTTTTTCTTGTGGGTTTGACTGACAAGGCAAAATCAAGAAAGAGGAAGGAAAAGAGTAAGGAAGGCGATGATGGTGGTCCTCTGCAGCAACGTAAATGGAGCATCTGTACCGATTCTCCTTATATTGATAGTGCATTACAAGGTCCAAGTCTCCGCTCCCCTACTGCACCATCCAAGGTGCTTGCTCTAACTTGGAAGTGTGATATCTGGTTGCATCTTCCATATGGTGTCTAGCTTGTATTGCTCCTAATCAGTGTAAACCGCATCTGCTTAGCTTACACATGATACGTGTGAATATGACACACTTTCCTGTTTTTGGTACATACTATATCTGTCTATCACACCATGTTCTTACATGAAACTACTCTTCTTGTGTATCCTGCATCAGTCACTTATGATGGAACACCTTTAAGTTGGCAGTGTGATATTGGTTTGCGTCTTGAATATGATTTCTAGCATGTATTGCTTCTAGTTTGATGAACGCCACCTATGACGAGATAGTTTTAACTTGGCAGAGTGATATTGATTGCACCTTTCATATGGTGTCTAGTTTGCAGTGCTTCTAATTTGTTGAAGTGTCTTCTGCTTAGTTACCACATCATAGGTGTGAATATGTCAAGCCGTCCATTTTTTCGTACATATTCCATCCTCGTATCATGAATTTGCCTTTCATCAGAGTAGTGTTCGTCAGTATCATGCATCAATGAGTTCTGAAGAGCAAATTTTATTCCTTTTTCTTGTGGGTTTGACTTGACAAGGCAAAATCAAGAAAGAGGAAGGAAAAGAGTAAGAAAGGTGATGATGGTGGTCCTCTGCAGCAACGTAAACGGAGCATCTGTACCGATTCTCCTTGAACTGATAGTGCATTACAAGGTCCAAGTCTTCGCTCCCCTACTCCACCATCCAAGGTGCTTGCTCTAACTTGGCAGTGTGATATCTGGTTGCATGTTGCATATGGTGTCTATCTTGTATTGCTCCTAATTAGTGTAAACTGCATCTTCTTAGCTTACACATGATACATGTGAATATGACACGCTTTCCTGTTTTTGGTACATACTATATCTGTCTATCACACCATGTTCTTACATGAAACTACTCTTCTTGTGTATCCTGCATCAGTCACTTATGATGAAACACCTTTAAGTTGGCAGTGTGATATTGGTTTGCGTCTTGAATATGATTTCTAGCATGTATTGCTTCTAGTTTGATGAACGCCACCTATGACGAGACAAGTTTAACTTGGCAGAGTGATATTGATTGCACCTTTCATATGGTGTCTAGTTTGCAGTGCTTCTAATTTGTTGAAGTGCCTTATGCTTAGTTACCACATCATAGGTGTGAATATGTCAAGCCGTCCATTTTTTCGTACATATTCCATCCTCGTATCATGACTTTGCCTTTCATCAGAGTAGTGTTCGTCAGTATCAGGCATGAATGAGTTCTGAAGAGCGAATTATATTCCTTTTTCTTGCCGGTTTGACCTCACAATGCAAAATCAATAAAGCTGAAGGAAATTGGCAAGGCATTGGATGATGGTGGTCCTTCCGAGCAACTGAAACGGAGGTTCTCTACAGATTCTACTCCGCCATCCTCCCAACAAGATTCGCAAGACAACGCAAGGCTAGAAAGTCAACGTAGCTGTGTAGATGATGAGCACATCTCCCCTACTCCACCATCACAGGTGCTTGCTCTAACTTGGCACTATTATATGTGGTTGCATGTTGCGTATGATGTCTAGCTTGTATTGCTTCTAACTTTGTTGAATTGCATCTGCTTACTTTACACATAATGCCTGTGAATATGACACCTGTTCCTGTTTCTAGAACATACGTGTACATGATGAGCACATCTCCCCTACTCCACCATCACAGGTGCTTGCTCTAACTTGGAACTGTTATATGTGGTTGCGTTTTCCGTATGATGTCTAGTTTGTATTGCTTATGATTATGTTGAATTGCATCTGCGTAGCTTACAACTTATACCTGCAACGATCACTTACCCATAAGACACATTTAACTTGGGACTGTGATGTAGGTTGCATCTTGCATTGTCTTCTAGCTTGTACTGCTTATAATTTCTTGAAATGGCACTTACGACGAGACACTTTTTACCTGATAGAGTGATATTGGTTGCATGTTCATATGGTGCCTAGCTTTCATTTCTTCTAATTTTGTTGAAATGCCTTCCGCTTACTGTTTTTCATACATATTCCATCCTCCTATCGTACGTGTGAATATGAAACGCTGTCTTTTTTTGTATATATTCCATCCTCCTATCCTGCGCTTGCCTTACATCAAAGTAGTGTTCGTCTGTATCATGCGTCAACCAGTTATGCAGAGCTAATTTTATTTATCTTCTTGTGGTTTTGACTTCATAAGGCAATATCAGAAAATAGTAAGGAAAAGAGTAAGTTAGGGGATGTTGGTGGTCCTCCGCACCAACGCAAACAGAGACTCTCTAGATTTGCCACTGCTACTGCTAATGAAGTTGAAGTCCCAAGTCTACATGATGAGTTCATCTCCCGTACTCCATCGCAGGTGCTTGCTCTAAGTTGACAGTGTGATAATTGGTTTCATGTTGCATATGTTGTCTAGCCTGTATTTCTTCTATTTTGATTAAATTGCACCTGCTGAGTTCATACATTATACATGTGCATATGACATGGCGTTCTGTGTCTAGAATACACTGCATCTATCTATCATACCATGTTCATACATCAAAGTACTACTGTTGTGTATCCCGCATCAGTCACTCATGATTGGACACTTTTAACATGGCAGTTTGATAATGGTTGCATCTTGCATTGATTTCTACGTTGTACTGCTTCTAATTTTTCGAATTTCCACTTATGACAAGACACTTTTAACTTGGCAGAGTAATATTGGTTGCATCTTTCATATGGTGTCTAGCTTGCATCACTTCTATTTTCTTGAAAAACCTTCTTCTTAGTTTACACTTCGTAGCTGTGAATATGTCATGCCGTCCTATTTTCCTTACATATTCCATCCTCATACGGTTGTCTTACATCAAAGTATTGCTTGTCTGTATGATGCATCAAATGAGTTCTGAAGAGCGGTTTTATTCTTTTGTGTTGTGGGTACGGCTTGACATGGCAAAGTCAAAAAAGAGTAAGGAAAATAATATAGTAGGGAGTGGTGTTACTCGTCGGGTGAAACGGAAAAGGATCGGCCGTCCAGATTCTGTTGGTATTTATAGTGCAGTAGAAGGTCCAAGTCCACCGGCTAAATCTACAAATACAATATCACCTGCTCCACCAGCTGCGGCATCCGCTTCAACTGTACCAGCATCTCAACGAGTTACTCGTTCGTTTGCTCCGGAACTGGCCAGTTCCCAAGCTGCCTTCACACCTAACACTACTTCTGAAGCACTGCTGACACAATAGGACTAGGCAAGATCAGATGAACCTCATGAGCATCAACACCAAGACGGTACCTGACCGAGTCAAGTTGCAGTTGCATGCTCCTTTATATGTACTCTCACAGTTTGATGTACACTAACACTTTCCATATTCGTTGTTGAACTAGCACCATGACGCAAGCAGAAACATATATCAGGGATAATGCTTGACAGATTAACAAAATCTAAAGGAGGAAGAATGGAGATCCATTTTGAGGCAGGTTCAAAAAGGCCACGTGATGCTACAAAGTCAGCCAAGTTAGTATCAGAGGCAGCCGTTGCCGTTAGGTGTCATGCACGTATCCTCCCAACGTGGATCCAGTACAGGAATGAGAAAGACAGTACCCAGTTTAACACCTTCCTTGACCATTTATCCGTAAGTAATGTTATTCATCGCAATTAGTAATATTGTCTTGCTCTGTCCCATACTTTCTAGCTTCCTCCTAATAAGGCTCACATTCTTTTTTCAACAGATGAGGTTCAAGTTGGATCTGAAAGATGATGCAACTAAACAAGCATGCACTCATGGTTTTCAGTCTGCTCTGCGATAGTATCGGTACCACCTTAGAAAATCTCACTTTGAAGGCAAGGCTAACAATGAAATCGCCCAAACATCTCCAGTGGAATATATTACAGATGAAGACTGGACAGCCCTCATTAAACACTGGTCTGATCCAAAGTATCAGGTAGGCTATATGTATTTGATCAGACCACATATTGAACTTGTATTTATGTATCTGCCTTACAAGTGTATCTTCTTCTAGGCTAACTGTTTGAAGAACAAGACCAACCGTTCTAAAGTGAAATTCCAACAGACAACAGGATCTCGTAGCTATATTGCACACTGCGAGGCTCTTCTAAATAGCTGCTACTTCCTTCTTTTTTCTGTGCCATATTATCGTATCTATATTGACTTGTTCCAAATATAGAGGAAAGCCTGTGCGGACCAAAAAGAACCTGAACCGAATGCAGTGCAAATCTTCAAGGATTGCCACACCAGCAAGATGAAGGGCATGAGCACACCAGTTCAAGCCGCTGTTGTAAGTCCTTACTCCTCCTGCCTTTGAACTGATTGGTATTGTGATGTGTTCATTTAACTACTTGGTTTGCAGCCAATGTCAGTTACTCTGTTCACTTTTTTACACAGTTGTCTTAACGTATCATTTCACCTTACATGGTTTAAAAGAGATGAAGGATATTCTTTTGGTCTTGATCTGTATTCTAGTTGTTATGTTCACGTGCGCACATAATGATAAAATAGCTTGTATGTTTTATATCTGTTTTCCCATGATATGAATGATGTCATACTATGTTCATCCAACTTTAAACCATGTCTCTTTATCCTTAGATGTCAACGAATGTGAGGAAATAGACAATACAGTAGGCATGCTACATGGACATATGTTCCGAAAGTGATTTTATTATGTAGTTGGCACCAGAATACATGCTAATGTTCCAGACGCCTGCCATGTTTTTCGTTATCGTTGTGTGTATTTATTTGTTTGTTGCATTTCATCATGGCATCATCCACATTGCATCGGCACCTCGTTGCCGTCATTGTTTTTAAAACTTGCATCCGCTCGTAGTTGCCGTGTTCCCCCCTTGCTTTCGTTGACCGGTCCGAGTCAAACCTTGTTATTCGTTTGCCCTCTTGCCTAAACCGGAGTCTCTCTGTACAGTGCACAAACCCCCTTGTGTGCACGTCCGAAGCTGTCCCGAACCCGAACCGGACTATCGTTACCGTTGGGTCCGGATCATCCCCTAACATCTATAAAACATCTTCGTTTTATTTATTGGACTCCCTAGCCTATTTTTCCCGACCGATTTTGATCGAAGGATCAGATTAACGCCTACCCTAATCCCCACCTACTATATATAACCGATACATTTCTAGACCTAACCCTATTTTCTAGGGATCCCCGCCTGCCCAATCGCCGCCGCCGCCAGTCAACCACCCCTCTTCCCCTTTAGGATCTCCCCTGTTCCATCCACCATTCCATCCCCATCCAGCAGCCGCCACTCCTCTCCTCCTAATTCTGCATGCCCAGCCCACGCAGACCTCCCCGTTCCCCTCGTCACGAGCCAGGGAGAGGAGCTCACTGCCGCCTCCCACCTCGTGCCGTCCCCGTCGTCCACCGGTAGCAGCAACAGCTCCGGCCGCAGCCCCGAGCCTCCCGACGCCAGCGCCACCTCCTCGTCCCCGTGCCCGCAGCTGCAGAGCAGGAGCCCTCGCGCCCGAGCCTCGCCGACCCTGCAGGCCGCGCCCTCCGGCGATCCCGACCGGGACCGGCCTCGTCCCGCTCCTCTCCTCCTGTTTTCCCTCTCTGTCGCCTCACCCTCTCTGTCTCTTCATAGGGAACGAGTGAGATATGCCATGGCCGCCCGCGGAAGCTCCGTCATCGCCGGGATCAAGTTCCTCCGGCCCCGGCCTCGGATCAGACGTCTCCAGCCTCCCTGCTGCCTTGCTCGCCCGCGCCAAGACCTTGCCGCTGCTCGACCTCAAGGTCTCACCGTCGCTGCCGGACTTCGCCGGTGAGCAGCGTTGCCGCCCCCCTATCCCGCCGTCTCTCCTTGCTTCCTTCCCCTGTTCCCTCTCTGAATCTCTCTCTCTTTTCTTTCTTCAGGCAACAGCAGCAGCCGCTGCACCCTCTCGCCGGCGAACCCAGCAGAGGAGCTGCCACCTTCCTCCACGCCTCCTCGCCGGCCTCCTCCACCTCCCCACTGCGCCAGCAGCACCAGCCGCTCAAGTCCCAACCTCGAGCTGCGCCCCTGCCTCGCCATGGCCACCGGCCTTGTTGTTTCCTCGCTGTGAGCAACATCCGTCATAACCGAACCTTCTTTCTTTTCCTAGATCCGTTCTGGCATGTATAGTTCATTTACAATTTCCACTAGGCTTCTCCACGAGATCAGTAGTAGCCCGTCTGGTCAGAAATCCTTGCTCTGTCCAAGAGGTCTCGGGATCGAGTCCCAGGCGCCTCAGGTTTTCCTTTGGTTCTTTTTATCAACGATGACTCACACGCGCTTGGGCCTAATCCGCCGGTGGTCTGCACTGACCTTCTCCTTCCGGCCCAGTATTGTTTTTTTACTCTGCTAAACGGTTTTTCCATTTGTCCAGGACAACTGTTTTATAGTTTAGTCCCTCTAGATCATGCATTTAATAACTCACAAATGGTGCATCGGATTAAAATGATTTATATATGAAAAATGCTCAGAATTTTGTCTAGTTTCATAATATGCTACTTTCATCCATGTTTAAAATGTTTAAACTTGCTGTTTGTTTAAATTTGTATAAATGCCATGTTAAAATGATTTATTTTATAACTAATTAACCGTAACTTGGAATTTAATAAACTTTATATGTAAATGGGGTAGAAAAATGCCTAGTTTAACATGGTGCACTTTATTTTGCTGTCTAACAACATTAAAATTATGTAATAGGCAGAACAGTACCAAATTCATAATATGCACATGAGGATTTTCTGGAATTGTTGTTTGTTGTTCCGGCCTCATTTAAACTTGCCTAGATAGATAGTCTTACGTTTCACCTCTTGCCATGTTTAACAACATTTAATATTGTTTGGTAGCTTAAACGAGATTAAACTAAATGAGTCATGTGGTGTTTTGTCAATATGCAACTCGTTGCATATTGAGCTCCACTTAATTTGTAGTGTTGTTTGTTGCATTTGCCATGCCGTGACTCATTAAATCGGACATGCATCATACTTGATTGTGCATCATGCCATGTTTATGTGATGGTTGTTTACTATGTTGTTTGTTTCTTTTCGGTTTGCTTCTACTGTTAGCTTCGGTTCCGTTCCGGAGTTGTGAGGATTTGTTCGACTTCGTCCGTTTGTCTTCTTCATAGACTCGTTCTTCTTCCTTGCGGGATCTCAGGCAAGATGACCATACCCTCGAAATCACTTCTATCTTTGCTTGCTAGTTGTTTTCTCTATTGCTTTGCTGCGCTACCTACCACTTGTTATATCATGCCTCCCATATTGCCATGTCAAGCCTCTAACCCACCTTTCCCAGCAAACCGTTGTTTGGCTATGTTACTGCTTTTGCTCGGCCCTTCTTATGGCGTTGTTAGTTGCAGGTGAAGATGAAGTTTTTCCTTGTTGGAGCATGGATATCTTGGGATATCACAATATCTCTTATTTTAATTAATGCATCTATATACTTGGTAAAGGGTGGAAGGCTCGGCCTTATGCCTGGTGTTTTGTTCCACCCTTGCCGCCCTAGTTTCCGTCATACCGGTGTTATGTTCCTTGATTTTGCGTTCCTTACGCGGTTGGGTGATTTATGGGACCCCCTTGACAGTTCGCTTTGAATAAAACTCCTCCAGCAAGGCCCAAACTTGGTTTTAACATTTGCCACCTAAGCCTTTTTCCCTTGGGTTCTGCAGACTCAAGGGTCATCTTTATTTTAAACCCCCGGGCCAGTGCTCCTCTGAGTGTTGGTCCAACCCGTCAGTCGCCGGTGGCCACCAGGGGCAACTCTGGGCTCGCCTATCGGAAGCTTGGACAATCCGATGTGCCCTGAGAACGAGATATGTGCAGCTCCTATCGGGATTTTTTGGCACATTCGGGCGGCTTTGCTGGTCTTGTTTTACCATTGTCGAAATGTCTTGTAAACCGAGATTCCGAGACTGATCGGGTCTTCCCGGGAGAAGGAATATCCTTCGTCGACCGTGAGAGCTTGTGATGGGCTAAGTTGGGACACCCCTGTAGGGTTTGAACTTTCGACAACCGTGCCCGCGGTTATGTGGCAGATGGGAATTTGTTAATGTCCGGTTGTAGAGAACTTGACACTTGACTTAAATAAAGTACATCAACCGCGTGTGTAGCCGTGATGGTCTCTTCTCGGCGGATTCCAGGAAGTGAACACGGTTCTTGTGTTATGTTTGATGTAAGTAGGAGTTCAGGATCACTTCTTGATCATTGCTAGCTTCACGACCGTTCCGTTGCTTCTCTTCTCGCTCTTATTTGCGTATGTTAGCCACCATATATGCTTAGTGCTTGCTGCAGCTCAACCTCATTACCCTATCCTACCTATAAGCTTAAATAGTCTTGATCTCGCGGGTGTGAGATTGCTGACTCCGCGTGACTCACAGATACTTCCAAACAGTTGCAGGTGCCGATGATACCAGTGCAGGCGATGCTACCCAGCTCAAGTGAGAGCTCGATGAAGAACTTGGTCTTTAATATGTTTCTTTTCATGTTGATCAGTAGTGGTGCCCAGTTGGGACGATCGGGGATCTAGCAGTTGGGTTATCTTCTTTTCATTTGGATTTGACCGTAGTCCGTCTATGTGTGTACTCTGATTGATGTATGATTTATTTAAGTATTGTGTGAAGTGGCGATTGTAAGCCAACTCTCTTTATCCCATTCTTGTTCATTACAAGGGATTGTGTGAAGATGGCCCTTCTTGCGACAAAACCTACAATGCGGTTATGCCTCTAAGTCGTGCCTCGACACGTGGGAGATATAGCCGCATCGTGGGTGTTACAAGTTGGTAATCAGAGCCATCCCCGACTTAGGAGCCCCCTGCTTGATCGAATCGCTCGTGTTGTTTTGTCTAGAACAAAAATGTTTTGAATCTTAGGATTATATATACCGGAGATTAGGATTATTATTACTCCTCAGTCCCTTCGTCGCTGTGGTGAGGCCTCCTGACGTAGATGTTTTGACTTTCCTCTCCTCAAATTTCACTAAAAAAAATTTAGCATCACGCGGGTATCTTGGAATCGTTCCGATGGTTTTGTGACGAGAACATTGTTCTTGGTGCCTCCTGACATTTAGGGGTTGTGGTAGTGTCCGGGGGAGTTGAGATCCGAGGTGTTGTCGTCCCAATTTTATTGTTGCAGTTCTGGAATACCTGAGTTTCATCGACATCGAAAATCTCTTTTATGCAGTTGTTGGTGAGATCACCTCGACGCCACCAGTACTGGGGCGGGAGTTCGGGAGTATTGCCATAACTCGTATAACGGATGCTTTTCGAAGGTTGAGGTAAATGATTTCCGAAGGTTTCTTGGTTATGTGTTGAAGGATGGATACAACTGGATCTAGGTATTGTTAGTTTGGGTGAGATATATTGCGTCCCCTGTATCCCCAACACCTGATTGCATAACCAGAAAGTTTCGGGAGTTTATAAGTGGGAATTCAAGTATCTCGTAGGATATCTTTCCAACACACACATGATACGATATGGGATCTATCATATGTTTGTTTCTGGCTTATTCTGCAAGCCAAATCCTTTGTTTTGTTTTATTTGTGGTATTTGAGTTGCTTCGAAGTCAAATGTTGAATCCATACCTTCCTAAGCGGTGTTCTCATACTTCTATGTGAATATCAATCCTTCTTGATCATCGAGATTGTCATGCCAATTCTTTCCAACCGACGTGCTCTTTTTCATGTGGATCCGATCATTTCAACATTCGCGAGATCAATTCTGAGTACTTTGCAACAGTGTTTGCTTCATCCGTCCCAAGTTGCCTTTGTTTTTCCCGCCCTCCCACCCTTTTCTTTAAGGACTCAGATTTCTCAATCATGTATCCTTTTATTGATGGGAAGCCTCTCCATCCTTTTCCGTCAATGTTCTTACCCGGTGGTTCTCAGGAAGATGTTCCTGAAGTTTATCATTCTTCATTCTTTTTCTTCTCCGGTGGACTAAATTCAAGCCTTCAATGTTGGTCACATTCCTTTCCTTGTTTCAAATGTTTTTCTCATGCCGGTGTATCTCTTAATCATCCACTTCTCGCTATTCAATTGTTCCGGAGTGCTGAAGATGCCTCAGGAGATTCATGTTTTCATTCCTAATCCGTTCTAACTATTTCGAGGTTGTTACATCATTCAAGCCATTTAATTCAACCGGCGCAATCTTTCTTTTAATCATTCAACAGTGTATCTTTTGAGTGGGCCCTAACCCACAGGTCTTTTCCCAGGATCTTACCCGACTCTTCTAATTTTCCCAGAGCTTCTAAAATTCTTTTCAAAGTTTGACGTAAGAATGGGTTATCATCAGTCATATGTCTTTCTCCAAGATCTTTCAAATTCTTTTCATCGTTGGTTCAACCTTTCTAATTTTCATCCCGGAGTATCTCAACAATTCATGGTGGTTTCTCGTCGTCATTCTCGGATTTTGAAGACTGAAGAAGAATTTCTCCTAAATCTTGGTCCGTTCTCTTGAAGATTCATAGTTCTAGCTTATGCCATCCTCTCATAATTGTTTTCGATTGTGAGAATTCTTTTCACCCATCCGGAGCAATTCATGAGTCTTTTCAGTTTGATTCTCCGAAGGCCATCATTTCAGAAGATTTATTCGTTCTCAACATTCAGCTCTCGTTCTCCAAATCTTATCGGTGCATTGCTCAAGTATTCCCTAGTCAGCTCGTGATCTCTTCATTCTCTTGTATCTAAAATTCCCCAAGTATCTTCGTTCGTTTTCAAAGTCTTACCAGTGATTCATCCCTTTACTTTGTTCGTTTTCAATTCTTACGGTGGTTCGTTCAAGAGTTCTCTTCCTTGGTTATCATATCAATTCATTCATTCTTTCCAATCCTACCGGCGGATTGTTGAAGACTTTTCTCAATTTCACGCTATAACTCTCTTAATCCTTTCTACGAGAATAAGTAGTATGCCAAATCTGTTGCTTGTCATCAATTTAAATTGGTGAAGGATATGCATAACGCAATTCTTATTATGGTTTCATCCAAGTGATCTAGTTTCTTCTTTCCGGAGTTGTTCATCATGTCACATTTCTCAGTTCGAGACGCTTCATCTTTTCTTTTCCGGAGTTCCAAGTTTTCCGCTTTATCTCGTCGCGAAGTTCCATCTAAATCATTGCAAGGATCACCTTGTTCTTTCAACTTCTCTTCCTTTCTATCATTCTTTTATTACGGGAGTTCTCACGAAGGCACTACATGGTGGTTCGTCAAGGTTTCCTTTCATTCTTCAATTGTTCTTCAAGATTTCTCTCGGAGTTAAGATCCGCCAAGCTATACTCTAAAATAAACATGGTGTTCAACATATGTTTTGTTTTGGGGAGTTCAAGTATTCTTCATCTTGCATTCCGAAGTGCAATTCTTCCTACCTTATCTTTTGAGATGGTAATACGTCATTCTTGACAATTTCTTTTCGTGCTTCATGATTCACATGTTGTCAAGAATGAGGTATTTTAAATCCATTAATCTCTTCGTTTGAGTTATCTTGTGTCATATTCCGCTTAAAGAATTTCCTAAGGAATGTTACTATTGTGGTGCTTATCAATGATCCAAGTTATCTCTCTATCATCTTGGTGGAAGAAGTTTTTCATCTCTTTGGTGTTCTCAATCAAATTATTTGATACTGCTAGTGGCTGGTTATAACCTCAAATGTTGGATGTTTTCCATAAGCCCACAACAAGCGCCTTTTCGTTGTTGATTTTCCAACAACTCTGTTCAACCCTTCTTCGTAAGGATGTTCTCAAACTCATTTCTAGTAGAAGATGTTCTTCTTCTTCGTTCTTTTCACTCTATTATTCATTCCGGAGGATTTCTGATATTGCTCCCTTCGAACCATCATCTTTTCATATCAAGATCATGTTTTCTTTTCGTTTCTGGCCCAATTAACAGGAGTGTCGTGTCCTCCATTCAAGTTCTCTCATCTTAACAAGTTTTGCCTCTCTTTTCAATCGGAGCGCTATCTGAAATCCTTCTTACCACTGGTGCCATTCTTTTATAGTTCCGGAGGCAGTGTGTTGTTGATTTCAACAAGCATCATCGAATCAAGTTAATGTTAATTCCTTCCATTTTCAGTTGGAGTGCTGTTTGAAATATTTCATTCTTATCCCCTCTATATCTGGTTTTAACCGGAGTGGTTTCATTGGCTATCTTGTCATTCTCGCTGTATTCCTTGTTCCTCTTGTCCAACGGACTGTTTCCAGTCTCATTCATCTCTGTTGTATTATTTCTTTCAAGTTGTTCAATCTCCCAAGGTTCATGGTTTCACTCATTTTTCAAAGAAGCAACTTAGCTTTACCTCTTCTCTTCCTCTTCCGCTTTTCTCCAATGCCGTCCTTAGATCTCGGGACGAGATCCTCTTGTAGTGGTGGAGTGTTGTAACGCCCCGAGACCGACGCTCCAGACGCCTGCCATGTTTTTCGTTATCGTTGTGTGTATTTATTTGTTTGTTGCATTTCATCATGGCATCATCCGCATTGCATCGGCACCTCGTTGCCGTCATTGTTTTTAAAACTTGCATCCGCTCGTAGTTGCCGTGTTCCCCCCTTGCTCTCGTTGACCGGTCCGAGTCAAACCTTGTTATTCGTTTGCCCTCTTGCCTAAACCGGAGTCTCTCTATACAGTGCACAAACCCCCTTGTGTGCGCGTCCGAAGCTGTCCCGAACCCGAACCGGACTATCGTTACCGTTGGGTCCGGATCATCCCCTAACATCTATAAAACATCTTCGTTTTATTTATTGGACTCCCTAGCCTATTTTTCCCGACCGTCCGATTTTGATCGAAGGATCAGATTAACCCCTACCCTAATCCCCACCTACTATATATAACCGATGCATTTCTAGACCAAACCCTATTTTCTAGGGATCCCCGCCTGCCCAATCGCCGCCGCCGCCAGTCAACCACCCCTCTTCCCCTTCGGGATCTCCCCTGTCCCATCCACCATTCCATCCCCATCCAGCAGCCGCCACTCCTCTCCTCCTCAATCTGCATGCACAGCCCACGCAGACCTCCCCGTTCCCCTCGTCGCGAGCCAGGGAGAGGAGCTCCCTGCCGCCTCCCACCTCGTGCCGTCCCCGTCGTCCACCGGTAGCAGCAACAGCTCCGGCCGCAGCCCCGAGCCTCCCCACGCCAGCGCCACCTCCTCGTCCCCGTTCCCGCAGCTGCGGAGCAGGAGTCCTTGCGCCCGAGCCTCGCCGACCCTGCAGGTCGAGCCCTCCGGCGACCCCGACCAGGACCGGCCTCGTCCCGCTCCTTTCCTCCTGTTTTCCCTCTCTCTTGCCTCACCCTCTCTGTCTCTTCATAGGGAACGAGTGAGATATGCCATGGCCGCCCGCGGAAGCTCCGTCATCGCCGGGATCAAGTTCCTCCGGCCCTGGCCTCGGATCAGACGTCTCCAGCCTCCCTGCTGCCTTACTCGCCCGCGCCAAGGCCTCGCCTCTGCTCCACCTCAAGGCCTCGCCATCGCTGCCGGACTTCACCGGTGAGCAGCGTTGCCGCCCCCTATCCCGCCGTCTCTCCTTGCTTCCTTCCCCTGTTCCCTCTCTGAATCTCTCTCTTTTCTTTCTTCAGGCAACAGCAGTAGCCGCTGCACCCTCTCGCCGGCGAACCCAGCAGATGAGCCGCCACCTTCCTCCACGCCTCCTCGCCGGCCTCCTCCACCTCCCCACCGCGCCAGCAGCACCAGCCGCTCAAGTCCCAACCTCGAGCTGCACCCCTGCCTCGCCATGGCCACCGGCCTTGTTGTTTCCTCGCTGTGAGCAACTTCCGTCATAACCGAACCTTCTTTCTTTTCCTAGATCCGTTCTGGCATGTATAGTTCATTTACAATTTCCACTAGGCTTCTCCACGAGATCAGTAGTAGCCCGTCTGGTCAGAAATCCTTGCTCTGACCAAGAGGTCTTGGGATCGAGTTCCACGCGCCTCAGGTTTTCCTCTGGTTCTTTTTGTTAACGCTGACTCACATGCGCTTGGGCCTAATCCGCCGGTGGTCTGCACTGACCTTCTCCTTCCGGCCCAGTATTGTTTTTTTCTCTGCTCAACGGTTTTTCCATTTGTCCAGGACAACTGTTTTACAGTTTAGTCCCTCTAGATCATGCATTTAATAACTCACAAATGGTGCATCGGATTAAAATGATTTATATATGAAAAATGCTCAGAATTTTCTCTAGTTTCATAATATGCTAGTTTCATCCATGTTTAAAATGTTTAAACTTGCTGTTTGTTTAAATTTGTATAAATGCCATGTTAAAATGATTTATTTCATAACTAATTAACCGTAACTCGGAATTTAATAAACTTTACATGTAAATGGGGTAGAAAAATGCCTAGTTTAACATGGTGCACTTTATTTTGCTGTCTAACAACATTAAAATTATGTAATAGGCAGAACAGTACCAAATTCATAATATGCACATGAGGATTTTCCGGAATTGTTGTTTGTTGTTCCGGCCTCATTTAGACTTGCCTAGATAGATAGTCTTATGTTTCACCTCTTGCCATGTTTAACAACATTTAATATTGTTTGGTAGCTTAAACGAGATTAAACTAAATGAGTCATGTGGCGTTTTGTCAATATGCAACTCGTTGCATATTGAGCTCCACTTAATTTGTAGTGTTGTTTGTTGCATTTGCCATGCCGTGACTCATTAAATCGGACATGCATCATACTTGATTGTGCATCATGCCATGTTTATGTGATGGTTGTTTACTATGTTGTTTGTTTCTTTCCGGTTTGCTTCTCTTGTTAGCTTCGGTTTCGTTCCGGAGTTGTGAGGATTTGTTCGACTTCGTCCGTTTGTCTTCTTCATGGACTCGTTCTTCTTCCTTGCGGGATCACAGGCAATATGACCATACCCTCGAAATCACTTCTATCTTTGCTTGCTAGTTGTTCACTCTATTGCTTTGCTGCGCTACCTACCACTTGTTATATCATGCCTCCCATATTGCCATGTCAAGCCTCTAACCCACCTTTCCCAGCAAACCGTTGTTTGGCTATGTTACTGCTTTTGCTCAGCCCTTCTTATAGCGTTGTTAGTTGCAGGTGAAGATGAAGTTTGTTCCTTGTTGGAGCATGGATATGTTGGGATATCACAATATCAATTATTTTAATTAATGCATCTATATACTTGGTAAATGGTGGAAGGCTCGGCCTTATGCCTGGTGTTTTGTTCCACCCTTGCCGCCCTAGTTTGCGTCATACCGGTGTTATGTTCCTTGAATTTGCATTCCTTACGCCGTTGGGTGATTTATGGGACCCCCTTGACAGTTCGCTTTGAATAAAACTCCTCCAGCAAGGCCCAACCTTGGTTTTAACATTTGCCACCTAAGCCTTTTTCCCTTGGGTTCTGCAGACTCAAGGGTCATCTTTATTTTAAACCCCCGGGCCAGTGCTCCTCTCAGTGTTGGTCCAACCCGTCAATCGCCGGTGGCCACCAGGGGCAACTCTGGGCTCGCCTATCGGAAGCTTGGACAATCCGGTGTGCCTTGAGAACGAGATATGTGCAGCTCCTATCGGGATTTGTCGGCACATTCGGGCGGCTTTGCTGGTCTTGTTTTTACCATTGTTGAAATGTCTTGTAAACCGGGATTCCGAGACTGATCGGGTCTTCCCGGGAGAAGGAATATCCTTCGTTGACCGTGAGAGCTTGTGATGGGCTAAGTTGGGACACCCCTGCAGGGTTTGAACTTTCGAGAGCCGTACCCGCGGTTATGTGGTAGATGGGAATTTGTTAATGTCCGGTTGTAGAGAACTTGACACTTGACTTAATTAAAATACATCAACCGCGTGTGTAGCCGTGATGGTCTCTTCTCGGCGGAGTCCGGGAAGTGAACACGGTTCTTGTGTTATGTTTGACGTAAGTAGGAGTTCAGGATCACTTCTTGATCATAGCTAGCTTCACGACCATTCCGTTGCTTCTCTTCTCGCTCTTATTTGCGTATGTTAGCCACCATATATGCTTAGTGCTTGCTGCAGCTCCACCTCATTACGCTATCCTACCCATAAGCTTAAATAGTCTTGATCTCCCGGGTGTGATATTGCTGAGTCCTCGTGACTCACAGATACTTCCAAACAGTTGCAGGTGCCGATGATACCAGTGCAGGCGATGTTACCCAGCTCAAGTGAGAGCTCGATGAAGAACTTGGTCTTTAATATGTTTCTTTTCATGTTGATCAGTAGTGGTGCCCAGTTGGGACGATCGGGGATCTAGCAGTTGGGTTATCTTCTTTTCATTTGGATTTGACCGTAGTCGGTCTATGTGTGTACTCTGATTGATGTATGATTTATTTAAGTATTGTGTGAAGTGGCGATTGTAAGCCAACTCTCTTTATCCCATTCTTGTTCATTACAAGGGATTGTGTGAAGATGACCCTTCTTGCGACAAAACCTACAATGTGGTTATGCCTCTAAGTCGTGCCTCGACACGTGGGAGATATAGCCGCATCGTGGGTGTTACAAATGTATTACAGTAGTTCGCCAAAATAAGTTATGTATAAACGTGTAACCTACTTTGGTTTGTTTTTATCTCATTAGTAACTTATTTGGTACACTAATCTACAAGTTCAAACTTTCAGGAAGCTATGGAAAAAATGATTGAACAAACAGAACCACCAGAAGGTGACGAGGCTACCACAGGCACAATGTCACCTCTTGCTGCAGTGCGACAGTATCTCTCCACTAACAGTGCAAAAAGCACCTTCCTGCGTAATTCTGGGTTGGTTGTCAAGGTAACCTCGTCCAAATCGCCTACTGAACAAAATCTTCCTGCTAGACAGAGTGATATACCTGTGCTCCAGACAGAAGTCCAATCCCTAATGGACGTCGTTTTGGAAACAAGAATAGTGGTTGACAAATGTCGTCAAGATATGAATGGTTTTGAAACCACACTATCAGACATTCGCTTCGTTGTTCAAGAGCAATGGCAAAAAAAGGTGAAGATCGTGCTGCTCCATCAGATTCTTGATGACCCACAAGTGTAGGGGATCTATCGTAGTCCTTTCGATAAGTAAGAGTGTCGAACCCAACAAGGAGCGGAAGGAAATGATAAGCGGTTTTCAGCAAGGTATTCTCTGCAAGCACTGAAATTATAGGTAACACATAGTTTTGTGATAAGATAATTTGTAACGAGCAACAAGTAACAAAAGTAAATAAAGTGCAGCAAGGTGGCCCAATCCTTTTTGTAGCAAAGGACAAGCCTGGACAAACTCTTATATAGTGGAAAGCGCTCCCGTGGACATATGAGAATTATCGTCAAGCTAGTTTTCATCACGTTCATATGATTCGCGTTCGGCACTTTGATAATTTGATATGTGGGTGGACCGGTGCTTGGGTGCTGTCCTTACTTGGACAAGCATCCCACTTATGATTAACCCCTATTGCAAGGATCGGCAACTACAAAAGAAGTATTAAGCTAAACCTAACCATAGCATGAAACATATGGATCAAAATCAGCCCCTTACGAAGCAACGCATAAACTAGGGTTTAAGCTTCTGTCACTCTAGCAACCCATCATCTACTTATTAATTCCCAATGCCTTCCTCTAGGCCCAAACAATGGTGAAGTTTCATGTAGTCGACGTTCACATAACACCACTAGAGGAGAGACAACATACATATCATCAAAATATCAAACGAATACCAAATTCACATGACTACTATTAGCAATACTTCTCCCATGTCCTCAGGAACAAACGTAACTACTCACAAAGCATATTCATGTTCATAATCAGAGGAGTATTAATATGCATAAAGGATCTGAACATATGATCTTCCACCAAATAAACCAACTAGCATCAACTACAAGGAGTAATGAACACTACTAGCAACCTACAGGTACCAATCCTAGACTTAGAGGCAAGAATTGGATCCAAGAGATGAACTAGGGTTTGAGAGGAGATGGTGCTGGTGAAGATGTTGATTGAGATTGACCCCCTCCCGATGAGAGGATCGTTGGTGATGACGATGGCGATGATTTCCCCTCTCGGAGGGAAGTGTCCCCGGCAGAACAGCTCTGCCGGAGCCCTAGATTGGTTCCGCCAAGGTTCCGCCTCGTGGCGGCGGAGTCTCGTCCCGAAAGCTTGCTTATGATTTTTCTTCGGACGAAAGACTTCATATAGCAGAAGATGGGCACCGGAGGCCCACCAGGGGGCCCACGAGGCAGGGGCGCGCCAGGGGGTAGGGCGCGCCCCCACCCTCGTGGCCAGGGTGTGGGCCCCCTCTGGTATTTTCTTCGCTCAGTATTTTTTATTATTTCCAAAAATAACTTCTGTGGAGTTTCAGGACTTTTGGAGTTGTGCAGAATAGGTTTCTAATATTTGCTCCTTTTCCATCCCAGAATTCCAGCTGCCGGCATTCTCCCTCCTTATGTAAACCTTGTAAAATAAGAGAGAATAGGCATAAGTATTGTGAAATAATGTGTAGTAACAACCCATAATGCAGTAAATATCGATATAAAAGCATGATGCAAAATGGACGTATCAACTCCCCCAAGCTTAGACCTCGCTTGTCCTCAAGCGGAAGCCGATAACGATAAATATGTCCACATGTTTAGAGGTAGAGGTGTCGATAAAATAAAATACGGACATGAGGGCATCATGATCATTCTTATAAAAGCAACATATATGGATATTGTCATATGATTTCTTATGCTCAAGTAATAATCTATTCACAACGTCAAGTATGAATCAGAAACTTCATTGAGAACTAACAAACTATAATCTGAGTCATTGAGGCAATTGCAATTTATCATAACATCAGAAAGAGTCTATGTCAGAGCTTTTCAACAAGCCCACATACTCAACTATCATTTAGTCTTTCACAATTGCTAACACTCATGCAATACTTGTGGTTACGGAGTTTTAATCGGACACAGAGAAAGATAAGGGCTTATAGTTTCGCCTCCCAACCTTTTACCTCAAGGGTAATGTCAACAATAATAACTCATGCTAACTTACATCCAATTAGATATATATATATCAGGATCTTTCCAACACACCGTGCTTGCCAAAGGATAAAATGTAAAAAGGAAAGGTGAAAATCACCATGACTCTTGCATAAGGTAGAAGGTAAAAGTAAAAGATAGGCCCTTCGTAGAGGGAAGCAGAGGTTGCCATGCGCTTTCAGGGTTGGATGCACAAAATCTTAAAGCGAAAGAACGTCACTTTATATTGCCACTTGTGATATGAACCTTTATTATGTAGTCCGTCGCTTTTATTTCTTCCACATCACAAGATCGTATAAAGCTTATTTCCTCCACACTAATCAATCATACATATTTAGAGAGCAATTTTTATTGCTTGCACCGATGACAACTTACTTGAAGGATCTTACTCAATCCATAGGTAGATATGGTGGACACTCATGGAAAAACTGGTTTAAGGATATTTGGAAGCACAAGTAGTATCTCTACTTGGTGCAAAGGATTGGCTAGCATGAGGGGGAAAGGCAAGCTCAACATGTTGGATGATCCATGACAATATACTTTATCTCAGATATAAGAAAACATAACCCATTACGTTGTCTTCCTTGTCCAACATCAACTCTTTAGCATGTCATATTTTAATGAGTGCTCACAATCATAAAAGATGTCCAAGATAGTACATCTATATGTGAAACCTCTCTTTCTTTATTACTTCCTATTAATTGCAACGATGACCAAAGCTATGTTTGTCAAGTCTCAACAACTTTTAATCATCATACTCTTCCTATGTGAAGTCATTACCTTCCATAAGATCAATATGATCTCTTTTTATTTCTTTTTATTCTTTCTCTTTTCTTTTATTCCCTCAAGATCATGGCAAAATAATCAAGCCCTTGACTCAACACTAATATTTATTATATAGCTCACGGACTCGATTACATAGAAAGATCATAAAGCAAAATTCAAAACTAATTCATACTAAAATTTTATTCTACTAGATCAAGATATTACCAAAAGGATCGAACTAAGAAAAACGATAAAGATAGGAGTGTGATGGTGAAACGATACCGAGGCACCTCCCTCAAGCTTGGCAGTTGCCAAGGGGAGTGCCCATACCCATGTGATTATATCTCCTTTGCTGGTGAAGGGGTTGTTGATGATGTAGGCTTGTCGTCCATCTTCCAAGGCATAGGCTCACCATCATAGAAGGATGATCGAGTCTCCGGGATCTATAAATCTGCAGCCAAACTCATCCTCTTGAATCTATATTCATACTCACAGTTTTGGTTTTGCAGGTCATAAATTTGGGCTTGGAGGTGCTCGATTTTCTCGTGGAGCTTGAAGATGGCCTCCCCAATGTCCTTGGCATCCAGCTTGTGGTTGTTGGTGAACTCCATGATCATTATGTGATTGGAGTCAAGTCCACGCTCAACCATCTCCTGGCACTTGAAAACTTGTTGCTCCATTTCCTCGAGCCTTGTCTCCACGCTTCCGGTCCTCCTTGGTCCCTCAACATCGCGGATATGCAGCACCCCCTCATGCATCTCAATGGTTTGAGGGTGTTGCAGAACCTCCACGAGGTAGGGGTTGATGACCTTCTCGAAGAACTTGTCCTTGGGGGCACTTGGAGACATCATGATGATCTAGATCTGTCAGGAAAAACAGCTCGAAACAAGAACAGAGGACAATTGCGTGATACGGTGGTCAAAACCTTCGGGAGATTATATAATGAATTTTTGCCGACCGAAAGAAGTAACGTGCAAGAAAACGGAGTCCGGAGAGCGCACGAGGTGCCCACGAGGCAGGGGGCGCCCCCAGGGGGGTAGGGCACGCCCTCCACCCTCGTGGAGCCCTCGTGCCCATCCCGGACTGCTTCTTATTTTTCTAAATATTCCAAAACGGAGAAAAATTGCCATTAGAACTGTTTTGGAGTCAGTTTACTTACCGTACCACATACCTATTCCTTTTCGGAGTCTGAAACGTTCTGGAAAGTGTCCCTTATGTATTCCTCCGGGGTTACAGTTTCGATAACATTGGTTTCAACATTTATAGGATTACCTGAGATATAATGTTTGATTCTTTGACCGTTCACCACCTTTGGATTTGTGCTTTCGAAGTTGTTGATTTTTATGGCACCGGAACGATAGACCTCCTCGATAACGTAAGGACCTTCCCATTTAGAGAGAAGTTTCCCTGCAAAGAATCTTAAACGAGAGTTGTATAATAATACATAATCACCTACATCAAACTCACGCTTTTGTATCCTTTTGTCATGCCATCTTTTAACTTTTTCGTTAAACAGCTTGGCATTCTCATAGGCTTGGGTTCTCCATTCATCAAGTGAGCTAATGTCAAATAGCCTCTTCTCACCGGCAAGTTTGAAATCATAGTTGAGCTCTTTAATAGCCCAATATGCCTTATGTTCTAGTTCGAGAGGTAAGTGACATGCTTTTCCATAAACCATTTTATACGGAGACATACCCATAGGATTTTTATATGCAGTTCTATAGGCCCATAATGCATCATCAAGTTTCTTGGACCAATTCTTTCTAGATCTATTAACAGTCTTTTGCAAAATTAATTTGAGTTCTCTATTACTCAATTCTACTTGGCCACTAGACTGTGGGTGATAAGGAGATGCAATTCTATGATTAACATCATACTTAGCAAGCATTTTACGAAAAGCACCATGAACAAAATGTGAACCACCATCAGTCATTAAATATCTAGGGACTCCAAACCTCGGAAAAATAACTTCTTTAAGAATCTTAATAGAGGTGTTATGATCAGCACTACTAGTTGGAATAGCTTCTATCCCCTTAGTAACGTAATCAACAACAACTAAAATATGAGTATACCCATTAGAGGCAGGAAACGGTCCCATATAATCAAAGCCCCAAACATCAAATGGTTCAATAACAAGTGAATAATTCATAGGCATTTCTTGACGTCTACTAATATTGCCAATTCTTTGACATTCATCACAAGATAAGACAAACTTACGAGCATCCTTGAAGAGAGTAGCCCAATAAAAACCGGATTGCAATACCTTGTGTGCAGTTCTATCTCCAGCGTGGTGTCCTCCATAAGCCTCGGAGTGACACTTGCGTAGGATCTGTTCCTGTTCATGCTCAGGTAAACAACGTCTAATAACACCATCTACTCCTTCTTTATAAAGATGTGGGTCATCCCAAAAGTAATGTCTCAAATCATAGAAAAATGTTTTCTTTTGCTGGTATGTGAAACTAGGTGGTATAAATTTAGCAACAATGTAATTAGCATAGTCAGCATACCATGGGGTAGTACGAGAAGCATTTATGACATTTAATTGTTCATCAGGAAAGCTATCATCAATAGGTAGTGGGTCATCAAGAACATTTTCTAACCTAGACAAGTTGTCTGCAACGGGGTTCTCAGCTCCCTTTCTATCAAATAATATGCAAATCAAATTCTTGCAGCAAGAGAACCCATCTAATAAGTCTAGGTTTAGCATCTTTCTTTTCCATAAGATATTTAATAGCAGCATGATCAGTGTGAATAGTTACTTTAGAATCAACAATATAAGGTCTGAACTTATCACAAGCAAATACAATTGCTAATTTTTTTTCCAGTAGTGGCATAATTTCTCTGGGCATTGTCTAGAGTTTTAGTAGCATATTTAAGAACATTTAATTTCTTATCAACTCTTTGCCCTAGAACAACACCTACAGCATAATCACTAGCATCACACATAATTTCAAAGGGTAAATTCCAATCAGGTGGCTGAACAATAGGTGCGGAGCTTAATGCTTTCTTAAGTATTTCAAATGCTTCCACACAATCATCATCAAAGACAAATGGTATATATATTTGTAATAAATTAGTCAGAGGCCGAGAAATTTTTGAGAAGTCCTTAATGAACCTCCTATAAAATCCGGCGTGACCAAGAAAACTTCTTATACCTTTGATGTCCTTGGGACATGGCATCTTTTCAATAGCATCAACTTTAGCTTTATCAACTTCAATACCTCTTTTAGAAATTTTATGCCCCAAGACAATACCTTCATTAACCATAAAGTGGCACTTTTCCCAGTTCAAGATAAGATTAGTTTCTTCACATCTCTGCAAAACTCGATCAACGTTACTTAAGCAATCATCAAAAGAGGATCCATAGACAGAGAAATCGTCCATGAAAACCTCACAAATCTTTTCACAAAAATCAGAGAATATAGCCATCATGCATCTTTGAAAGGTAGCAGGTGCATTACATAAACCAAAAGGCATACGCCTATAAGCAAAAGTACCGAAAGGACAAGTAAATGTGGTCTTAGCTTGATCATCAGCTGACATAGGTATTTGAGTGAAACCAGAATAACCATCTAGAAAGCAAAAATGTGTATGTTTGGATAGTCTTTCTAGCATTTGATCAATGAATGGCAAGGGTTAATGATCCTTTTTAGTAGCTTTATTTAATTTGCTGAAATCAATTACCATCCTATAACCTGTAATAATTCTTTGCGGAATCAATTCATATTTATCATTAGGAACGACATTAATACCTCCCTTCTTAGGGACACAATGGACAGGACTTACCCACTGACTATCAGCAACGGGATAAATTATACCTGCCTCAAGGAGCTATAGTATTTCCTTTCTTACCACTTCTTTCATCTTAGGATTCAGCTGTCGTTGGTGATCAATAACTAGTTTGGCATCTTTCTCCGAATTTATTTTGTGTTGGCATAGAGTAGGATTAATGCCTTTAAGATCATCAAGAGTATATCCAATAGCAGCACAGTGGTTCTTCAGAGTTTTCAATATAATTTCTTCCTCCTTCTCTGAAAGGTTTGCACTAATAATAACAGGATATATCTTCTTTTCATTAAGATAAGCATATTTAAGAGTATCAGGCAATGGTTTAAGCTCAAACACGAGATCACCCTTGGGTGGAGGAGGATCCCCTAGGATTTCAACAGGTAAGTTGTGTTTTAGAATAGGTCCCTGTTTAAAGATCACTTCATCTATTTCTCTTCTTTCATTCATAAACATATCATTTTCATGGTCTAATAAATATTGTTCTAAAGGATCACTAGGAGGTACGGCAATAGAAGGAAGACCAATAATTTCATCTTTACTAGGCAATTCCTCTTCACGGTGTTGTCTACGACATTTAGAGAAATTAAACTCATGAGACATATCACCCAAACCAATAGTAACAACATCCTTTTCGCAGTCTATCTTAGCATTAACAGTGTTCAAGAAGGGTCTACCAAATATAATGGGACAAAAGTAGTCTTGTGGGGAACCAAGAACAAGAAAATCAGCAGGATATTTAGTTTTCCCACACAAGACTTCAACATCTCTAATAATTCCAATTGGTGATATAGTATTTCTATTGGCAAGCTTAATGGTAACATCAATTTCTTCTAACTCAGCGGGTGCAATATCATGCATAATTTCTTTGTATAAGTCAATAGGTATTGCACTAGCACTAGCACCCATATCACATAAGCCATGATAACAATGATCTCCTATTTTAACAGAAATAATAGGCATGCCTACCACAGGTCTATGTTTATCTTTAGCACAAGGTTTAGCAATTCTAGCAGTCTCATCACAAAAATAAATAACATGCCCATCAATATTATCAGCCAAGAGATCTTTAACAGTAGCAATATTAGGTTCAACTTTAACTTGCTCAGGAGGTGTATAAGTTCTAATATTACTTTTACGAACCACAGTTGAAGCTTTAGCGTGATCCTTTATTCTAACAGGCAAAGGTGGTTTCTCAACATAAGCAGTAGGAACAATAGGATCATTATAAGTGATAGTCTTTTCTTCAACTTTAATAGGTTCAACTACTTTTGCTTCTATGGGAGGATGATACTTAAACCACTTCTCCTTAGGGAGATCAACGTGAGCAGCAAAAGATTCACAGAAAGAAGCTAATATCTGAGAGTCAAGTCCATATTTAGTGCTAAATTTACGGAAAACATCGGTATCCATAAAAGATTTAGCACAATCAAACTTAGGTGTTATACCTGACTCCTTACCTTCGTCGAGGTCCCAATCTTCAGAGTTGCATTTAATTCTTTCCAATAAATCCCATTTGAATTCAATAGTCTTCATAAAAAAAGAGCCAGCATAAGAAGTATCAAGCATGGTGCAATTGTTGTCAGAAAGCCGAGCATAAAATTTTTGAATAATCATTTCTCTTGAGAGCTCATGATTGGGGCATGAATATAACATTGACTTAAGCCTCCCCCAAGCTTGAGCGATGCTTTCTCCTTCACGAGGCCAAAAATTATATATATAATTACGATCAAGATGAACAAGATGCATAGGATAAAACTTCTGATGAAATTCCAATTTCAATCGTTTGTAGTTCCATGATCCCATATCATCACATAGCCTATACCATGTCAATGCATCTCCCTTCAAAGATAAAGGGAAGACCTTCTTCTTGATAACATCATCGGGCATACCTGCAAGCTTAAATAATCCACAAACTTCATCCACATAGATTAGGTGCTCATCAGGATGTAATGTTCCATCTCCTGCAAAAGGATTAGCTAGCAGTTTTTCTATCATACCCGAAGGAATTTCAAAGTAGACATTTACATTTTCAGTAGGTTCAGTAGGTTGAGGAGCAACTCTTTGCTCTACTGGTCAGGGTGAAGATACCCCAAACAAGCCCCTCAGAGGATTACTTTCCATAGTAACAAGTGACAGTAAAATTTCAGCACGCTATATAAATTTTTCCTTACCAAATTCCACCTACCAAAGGCGCTTCACTCCCCGGCAACGGGGCCAGAAAAGAGTCTTGATGACCCACAAGTGTAGGTGATCTATCGTAGTCCTTTCAATAAGTAAGAGTGTCAAACCCAACGAGGAGGAGAAGGAAATGATAAGCGGTTTTCAGCAATGTATTCTCTGCAAGCACTGAAATTATAGGTAACAGATAGCTTTGTGATAAGATAATTTGTAACGAGCAACAAGTAACAAAAGTAAATAAAGTGCAGCAAGGTGTCCCAATCCTTTTTGTAGCAAAGGACAAGCCTGGAGAAACTCTTATATAGAGGAAAGTGCTCCCGAGGAAACATGGGAATTATCATCAAGCTAGTTTTCATCACGTTCATATGATCAGCGTTCGGTACTTTGATAATTTGATATGTGGGTGGACCGGTGCTCGGGTGCTGTCCTTACTTGGACAAGCATCCCACTTATGATTAACCCATATTGCAAGCATCTGCAACTACAAAAGAAGTATTAAGGTAAACCTAACCATAGCATGAAACATATGGATCCAAATCAGCCCCTTACGAAGCAACTCATAAACTAGGGTTTAAGCTTCCGTCACTCTAGCAACCCATCATCTACTTATTACTTCCCAATGCCTTCCTCTAGGCCCAAACAATGGTGAATTGTCATGTAGTCGACGTTCACAATACACCACTAGAGGAGAGACAACATACATCTCATCAAAATATCGAAGGAATACCAAATTCACATGACTACTAAAAGCAAGACTTCTCACGAGTCAAGTTGCAGTTGCATGCTCCTTTATATGTACTCTCACAGTTTGATGTACACTAACACTTTCCATTCGTTGTTGAACTAGCACCACGACGCAAGCAGAAACAGACATCAGGGATAATGCTTGATAGGTTAACAAAATCTAAAGGAGGAATAATGGAGATCCATTTTGAGGCAGGTATAAAAAGGCCACGTGATCCTACAAAGTCCACCAAGTTAGTATCAGAGGCAGCCGTTGCCGTTAGGTGTCATGCACGTATCCTCCCAACGTGGATCCAGTACAGGAATGAGAAAGACAATACCCAGTTTAACACCTTCCTTGACCATTTATCCGTAAGTAATGTTATTCATCGCAATTAGTAATATTGTCTTGCTCTGTCCCATACTTTCTAGCTTCCTCCTAATAGGACTCACATTCTTTTTTCAACAGACGAGGTTGCGACAGTATCGGTACCACCTTAGAAAATCTCACTTTGAAGGCAAGGTTAACAATAAAATCGCCCAAACATCTCCAGTGGAATATATTACAGATGAAGACTGGACAACCCTCGTTAAACACTGGTCTGATCCAAAGTATCAGTTAGGCTATATGTATTTGATCAGACCACATATTGAACTTGTATTTATGTATGTGCCTTACAAGTGTATCTTCTTCTAGGTTAACTATTTGAAGAACAAGACCAACCGTTCTAAAGTGAAATTCCAATAGACAACAGGATCTCGTAGCTATATTGCACACTGCGAGGCTCTTGTAAATAGCTGCTACTTCCTTCTTTTTTCTGTGCCATATTATCGTATCTATATTGACTTGTTCCAAATACAGAGGAAAGCCTGTGCGGAACAAAAAGAACCTGAACCGAATGCGGTTAAAATCTTCAAGGATTGCCACACCAGCAAGATGAAGGGCAGGAGCACACCAGTTCAAGCCGCTGTTGTAAGTCCTTACTCCTCCTGCCTTTGAACTAATTGGTATTGTGATGTGTTCATTTAACTACTTGGTTTGCAGCCAATGTCAGTTACTCTGTTCACTTTTATACACAGTTGTCTTAACGTATCATTTCACCTTACATGGTTTAAAAGAGATGAAGGATATTCTTTTGGTCTTGAGCTGTATTCTAGTTGTTATGTTCACGTGCGCACACAATGATAAAATAGCCTATTTGTTTTATATCTGTTTGCCCATGATATGAATGATGTCATACTATGTTCATCCTACTTTAAACCATGTCTCTTTATCCTTAGATGTCAATGAATGTGAGGAAATAGACAATACAGTAGGCATGCTACATGGACATATGTTCCAAAAGTAATTTTATTATGTAGTTGGCTCCACAATACATGCTAATGTATTACAGTAGTTCACCAAAATAAGTTATGTATAAACGTGTAACCTACTTTGTTTGTTTTTATCTCATTAGTAACTTATGTGGTACACTAATCTACAAGTTCAAACTTTCAGGAAGCTATGAAGAAAATGATTGAACAACCACAACCACCTGAAGGTGACGAGGCTACCACAGGCACAATGTCACCTCTTGCTGCAGTGCGACAGTATCTCTCCACTAACAGTGCAAAAAGCACCTTCCTGCGTAATTCTGGGTTGGTTGTCAAGGTAACCTCGTCCAAATTGCCTACTGAACAAAATCTTCCTGCTATATAGAGTGATATATCTATGCTCCAGACACAAGTCCAATCCCTAATGGACGTCGTTTTGGAAATAAGAATAGTGGTTGACAAATGACGTCAAGATATGAATGGTTTTGAAACCAGACTATTAGACATTCGCTTCGTTGTTCAAGAGCAATGGCGGAAAAAAGGTGAAGATCGTGCTGCTCCATCAGATTCTTGATGACCCACAAGTGTAGGGGATCTATCATAGTCCTTTCGATAAGTAAGAGTGTCGAACGCAACAAGGAGCAGATGGAAATGATAAGCTGTTTTTAGCAAGGTATTCTCTGCAAGCACTGAAATTATAGGTAACGGATAGCTTTGTGATAAGATAATTTGTAACGAGCAACAAGTAACAAAAGTAAATAAAGTGCAGCAATGTGATAAGATAATTTTCTCTAGTTTCATAATATGCTACTTTCATCCATGTTTAAAATGTTTAAACTTGCTGTTTGTTTAAATTTGTATAAATGCCATGTTAAAATGATTTATTTCATAACTAATTAACTGTAACTCGGAATTTAATAAACTTTACATGTAAATGGGGTAGAAAAATGCCTAGTTTAACATGGTGCACTTTATTTTGCTGTCTAACAACATTAAAATTATGTAATAGGCAGAACAGTACCAAATTCATAATATGCACATGAGGATTTTCCGGAATTGTTGTTTGTTGTTCCGGCCTCATTTAAACTTGCCTAGATAGATAGTCTTACGTTTCACCTCTTGCCATGTTTAACAACATTTAATATTGTTTGGTAGCTTAAACGAGATTAAACTAAATGAGTCATGTGGCGTTTTGTCAATATGCAACTCGTTGCATATTGAGCTCCACTTAATTTGTAGTGTTGTTTGTTGCATTTGCCATGCCGTGACTCATTAAATCGGACATGCATCATACTTGATTGTGCATCATGCCATGTTTATGTGATGGTTGTTTACTATGTTGTTTGTTTCTTTCCGGTTTGCTTCTCTTGTTAGCTTCGGTTTCGTTCCGGAGTTGTGAGGATTTGTTCGACTTCGTCCGTTTGTCTTCTTCATGGACTCGTTCTTCTTCCTTGCGGGATCTCAGGCAAGATGATCATACCCTCGAAATCACTTCTATCTTTGCTTGCTAGTTGTTCACTCTATTGCTTTGCTGCGCTACCTACCACTTGTTATATCATGCCTCCCATATTGCCATGTCAAGCCTCTAACCCACCTTTCCCAGCAAACCGTTGTTTGGCTATGTTACTGCTTTTGCTCAGCCCTTCTTATAGCGTTGTTAGTTGCAGGTGAAGATGAAGTTTGTTCCTTGTTGGAGCATGGATATGTTGGGATATCACAATATCTCTTATTTTAATTAATGCATCTATATACTTGGTAAAGGGTGGAAGGCTCGGCCTTATGCCTGGTGTTTTGTTCCACCCTTGCCGCCCTAGTTTGCGTCATACCGGTGTTATGTTCCTTGAATTTGCGTTCCTTACGCGGTTGGGTGATTTATGGGACCCCCTTGACAGTTCCCTTTGAATAAAACTCCTCCAGCAAGGCCCAACCTTGGTTTTAACATTTGCCACCTAAGCCTTTTTCCCTTGGGTTCTGCAGACTCGAGGGTCATCTTTATTTTAAACCCCCGGGCCAGTGCTCCTCTCAGTGTTGGTCCAACCCGTCAATCGCCGGTGGCCACCAGGGGCAACTCTGGGCTCGCCTATCGGAAGCTTGGACAATCCGGTGTGCCTTGAGAACGAGATATGTGCAGCTCCTATCGGGATTTGTCGGCACATTCGGGCGGCTTTGCTGGTCTTGTTTTACCATTGTCGAAATGTCTTGTAAACCGGGATTCCGAGACTGATCGGGTCTTCCCGGGAGAAGGAATATCCTTCGTTGACCGTGAGAGCTTGTGATGGGCTAAGTTGGGACACTCCTGCAGGGTTTGAACTTTCGAGAGCCGTGCCCGCGGTTATGTGGTAGATGGGAATTTTTTAATGTCCGGTTGTAGAGAACTTGACACTTGACTTAATTAAAATACATCAACCGCGTGTGTAGCCGTGATGGTCTCTTCTCGGCGGAGTCCGGGAAGTGAACACGGTTCTTGTGTTATGTTTGACGTAAGTAGGAGTTCAGGATCACTTCTTGATCATAGCTAGCTTCACGACCATTCCGTTGCTTCTCTTCTCGCTCTTATTTGCGTATGTTAGCCACCATATATGCTTAGTGCTTGCTGCAGCTCCACCTCATTACGCTATCCTACCCATAAGCTTAAATAGTCTTGATCTCGCGGGTGTGAGATTGCTGAGTCCTCGTGACTCACAGATACTTCCAAACAGTTGCAGGTGCCGATGATACCAGTGCAGGCGATGCTACCCAGCTCAAGTGAGAGCTCGATGAAGAACTTGGTCTTTAATATGTTTCTTTTCATGTTGATCAGTAGTGGTGCCCAGTTGGGACGATCGGGGATCTAGCAGTTGGGTTATCTTCTTTTCATTTGGATTTGACCGTAGTCGGTCTATGTGTGTACTTTGATTGATGTATGATTTATTTAAGTATTGTGTGAAGTGGCGATTGTAAGCCAACTCTCTTTATCCCATTCTTGTTCATTACAAGGGATTGTGTGAAGACGACCCTTCTTGCGACAAAACCTACAATGTGGTTATGCCTCTAAGTCGTGCCTCGACACGTGGGAGATATAGCCGCATCGTGGGTGTTACAAATGTATTACAGTAGTTCGCCAAAATAAGTTATGTATAAACGTGTAACCTACTTTGTTTGTTTTTGTCTCATTAGTAACTTATTTGGTACACTAATCTACAAGTTCAAACTTTCAGGAAGCTATGGAAAAAATGATTGAACAAACAGAACCACCAGACGGTGACGAGGCTACCACAGGCACAATGTCACCTCTTGCTGCAGTGCGACAGTATCTCTCCACTAATAGTGCAAAAAGCACCTTCCTGCGTAATTCTGGGTTGGTTGTCAAGGTAACCTCGTCCAAATCGCCTACTGAACAAAATCTTCCTGCTAGACAGAGTGATATATCTGTGCTCCAGACAGAAGTCCAATCCCTAATGGACGTCGTTTTGGAAACAAGAATAGTGGTTGACAAATGTCGTCAAGATATGAATGGTTTTGAAACCACACTATCAGACATTCGCTTCGTTGTTCAAGAGCAATGGCAAAAAAGGTGAAGATCGTGCTGTTCCATCAGATTCTTGATGACCCACAAGTGTAGGGGATCTATCGTAGTCCTTTCGATAAGTAAGAGTGTCGAACCCAACAAGGAGCGGAAGGAAATGATAAGCGGTTTTCAGCAAGGTATTCTCTGCAAGCACTGAAATTATAGGTAACACATAGTTTTGTGATAAGATAATTTGTAACGAGCAACAAGTAACAAAAGTAAATAAAGTGCAGCAAGGTGGCCCAATCCTTTTTGTAGCAAAGGACAAGCTTGGACAAACTCTTATATAGAGGAAACCGCTCCCGAGGACACATGGGAATTATCGTCAAGCTAGTTTTCATCACGTTCATATGATTCGCGTTCGGTACTTTGATAATTTGATATGTGGGTGGACCGGTGCTTGGGTGCTGTCCTTACTTGGACAAGCATCCCACTTATGATTAACCCCTATTGTAAGCATCCGCAATGTAGCGACCCGACCCGAATGGATCAAGTCTCTGTGCTTAAGTGTCATCCCTGGATCGGTATGCTGACACACACAGTACTCGAGGATTTATAACAAAGGTAAATCACATGTATAAAGTAACGTAAATACTATTACCTCAATCCAAATAGCGGAAGTAACAAGGTTGTGGATTCCCATCAACACCAACGGCAAAGTTGAGTGTAGAAATCGTAACCCTAACGAATCACTTACTCGTCGTAAGATATCCTGCAACATGAAACGTTGCAGCCCGAAAACGGGTCAGCACATGGAATATGCTGGCAAATTCACACCATAGAGAAATGATGAACAAAGGCTATCACTACATGCATATATGGCTGGTGGAAAAGCTCTATGGTTATAATGTTTTTGCGAAAAGCCAATTTTTCCCTAGTGCAATGGAATAAATTTTATTTAACTACCATTGTGGTTGTGAAACATTGAGATGGTTGACAGCATCTCAATCCCAATTAAGTATCATCATTAACCCAACAATATTAATTAAAGTAACATGATGAGATGAACGGGATAATCCAAGAACTAGATACTCAAGATGTCCATAACCGGGGACACGGCTAATCATGATTAGTTTGTACACTCTGCAGAGGTTTGCGCACTTTTCCCCACAAGACTCGATCGCCTCCGCTTGATTCTCGCACTGCATGATGTTTGAGAAACGGCTGACCGAGACACAGTCTTTCAGGAACAATCACTCTTTACTCCGGGTGGACCGGTACACCTACTTTCCCCTACATCTGCTAGCCCACCTCTTCAAGAGATCATGTAACCTACTGAACTATGCTAGAGCCCATAATAGCTTGTGGCTGCACACGGAAGTTTCTAGCATGAATAATCTTATGATCCCTTTGAGCCTGGGTGGCGGTCCTTATACAAACAGACAACACTGGGTTCTCCAGGTGCCTCAATCCACCCAGATGTGAGTTTTAGTTGCCACCTTAAGTAAACCATTATTAACAATCTCACATCTGTCATGAATATCTCTCAAACCCAATCCACGTCTACGAGCATAGCATGGCAATATAATAGCAACGTAGAAGTAACTCCCAAGGGTTTGATTGTAAACAGGGCAATAGGTACTACCTCATCAACTACTTCCCAATACCCACATGTTAATCAGATCCTAATCATGCAATTGTTTGAGGGTTGAATCTAATGCATAAAAAACTGGGTATGAAAGGGGTATGATCAAAGTGTGAACTTGCCTGCAATGTTGATGAAGATGATTCGCACTCAATACTCTGGATAGATCTACTCGTCACACTCCGGTTAATCTATCGTAAGCAAGCAATGGTAACCACACATAAGCAATCACTCAAAAGATCGAGAAGAACGAAGAAGATAGTTCGGAAAACATCAAAACAAAGAAAATAACTCTTGCGACATAAAACAATTTCTAACAGTACCAAAATTATGTAAATTTGGCCTTATCAGGAAGTTTAGGTCAAGAGCTTCGAATTGCAAAAAGAATCAACTCAAACGGAGTTATAAAACTCAAGTTATGATCAAAAGAAGATTCAAATTCAAATCTGTTTGAAAACAATTTTTATATTTTCAAAAACATGTTTAAGTTGTTTTACTGGATAGAGGAGATCATAACGAAGACGTGGGCGTTGGTTTCGTTGGATCTGGACAAACGAGTAAAAAGTTGTAGACGTTTGAAGGTCAGGGGCTAATCTGTAAATAAAATTATTCACAGATGGGTCCCTGGCCGAAAATAACAGAAAAAGAAAGAAAACTAAATAATGAACGTTCGTTATGAAATCCTAACGAACGAAAAACGTTCGCTAAAACTACCTAAGCAGAAAACATTCGCTAAATAAAAAAACGAAACGGTTTATTTAAAAAAAAACCGATCTGGATTGGTCCGGTCGGGGTCGGTTTTTTCGTTAAAACCGGCGGCGGATCGGATTAGGGTTTACCGTGGCCGCGGCGGCTCCGGCGAGTCGCATCTCCGGCGAGTGTGGCGATGGCGGGATGGCGCGGTGGCGAGGCGCGGATGCGGCTCCGATGGGCGGCGGCTTCGTCCTCGGCGGCGGGGCAAGGTGCGGGTTGCTCCGACGAGTGCGCGGGGCGGCGGCGGCGGCAAAACACGGCGGCGCTGGTGAGATCCGGCGGCGGTGGGGCAGCAAGCCACGGCGGGAGGCGGCGGTTGTGGGGATCGAGGGGAGAGGGGGTCCGGGGCCGGCCTTATAAAGGCACGGGGTCGAGGCCTTTCTTGGGCGAGGGAACATTCGGCGGCGGGGAGATGCCGGGCTCCGGCGAGTCCCTGTCAGGCACGGCGGGAGCTAGGCGCTGGCGGCGCGGACTGGGCTGGCTCAGCTGGGCCGGCCCAGTTCGGGAGAGAGGAAGTTTTTTTTAAACAGCGCAAGGAAAATAAAGAAAACCTTAAATAAATAAAAAATACTATAGGCATATAATATACCAAAATTTTCAGAAAAAGATTTCCTACAGCATGGGCATTTTTGTAAAGTCGAATAAAATTCACACAAATTTTAATAAATCAAACAGTGCTACTGCCTTAATAAAATCCAATAAAAATCATTTTAAAAATACCAAAATGATTTCAAATTTATTTTTCTCCAATTTTCTGATGTAGGGAATCATGTTACCCTATTTTCTGTATATTTTTATTTTGGAGAAAAATAATTTCAATAAAACTCAAATAACTCCAATATTGAAAAATAATTTCAATGGGACTTTGTATTTAATCCTTTGAAACTCCCAACTCATATTTCATATGTTTTGAAGAAGTCATATTATCTTCTCTCGTGAAAATCATTGAGTTGCATAAAGTTTCAGAAATGGGAAATATTTTCAAATGAAATTCAAATATTTTCAACACCCCTTGTCATTTAAATAAATGGAATAAGTCATGTCATCTTCTCTCCAGGGTTTTGTGGTGAAAAGAATTTGAATTCATGGAGATCATAAAAGCAAAATGAAAGTTTGAGAAAGTCCTTTTATTCCCTCTCATTTAACTTTCAAAAGATTTCGAATTCCACTCACTTTCAGTCAATCAATCAAACAATCAATCCAATCTATCTGTTATTATAACATTCCAAAATTTAGAATTTTGGGATGTTACACGCAACTACAAAAGAAGTATTAAGGTAAACCTAACCATAGCATGAAACATATGGATCCAAATCAGCCCCTTACGAAGCAACGCATAAACTAGGGTTTAAGCTTCTGTCACTCTAGCAACCCATCATCTACTTATTACTTCCCAATGCCTTCCTCTAGGCCCAAACAATGGTGAAGTGTTATGTAGTCGACGTTCACATAACACCACTAGAGGAGAGACAACATACATCTCATCAAAATATCGAACGAATACCAAATTCACATGACTACTAATAGCAAGACTTCTCCCATGTCCTCAGGAACAAACGTAACTACTCACAAAGCATATTCATGTTCATAATCAGAGGAGTATTAATATGCATAAAGGATCTGAACATATGATCTTCCACCAAATAAACCAACTAGCATCCACTACAAGGAGTAATCAACACTACTAGCAACCTACAGGTACCAATCCCAGACTTAGAGGCAAGAATTGGATACAAGAGATAAACTAGGGTTTGAGAGGAGATGGTGCTGGTGAAGATGTTGATGGAGATTGACCCCCTCCCGATGAGAGGATCGTTGGTGATGACGATGGCGATGATTTCCCCCTCCCGGAGGGTAGTGTCCCCGGTAGAACAGCTCTGCCGGAGCCGTAAATTGGTTCCGCCTCGTGGCGGCGGAGTCTCGTCCTGAAAGCTTGCTTATGATTTTTCTTCGGACGAAAGACTTCATATAGCAGAAGATGGGCACCGGAGGGCCACCAGGGGGCCCACGAGGCAGGGGGCACGCCAGGGGGTAGGGCGCGCCCCCCACCCTCGTGGCCAGGGTGTGGGCCCCCTCTGGTATTTTCTTCGCTCAGTATTTTTTATTATTTCCAAAAATAACTTCCGTGGAGTTTCAGGACTTTTGGAGTTGTGCAGAATAGGTCTCTAATATTTGCTCCTTTTCCAGCCCAGAATTCTAGCTGCCGGCATTCTCCCTCCTTATGTAAACCATGTAAAATAAGAGAGAATAGGCATAAGTATTGTGACATAATGTGTAATAACAGCCCATAATGCGGTAAATATCGATATAAAAGCATGATGCAAAATGGACGTATCAATTCTACAGCCTGAAACATTGCTACCTCTTGAGGACTGCATTGGTTTTCCCTTGAAGAGGAAAGGGTGATGCAGCAAAGTAGCGTAAGTATTTCCCTCAGTTTTTGAGAACCAAGGTATCAATCCAATAGGAGGCTACGCGCGAGTCCCTCGCACCTACACAAACAAATAAATCCTCGCAACCAACACGATAAGGGGTTGTCAATCCCTACACGGTCACTTACGAGATTGAGATCTGATAGATATGATAGGATAATATTTTTGGTATTTTTATGATAAAGATGCAAAGTAAAATAAAGCAAAGTAAAAAGCAACGGAAATAACTAAGTGTTGGAAGATTAATATGATAAAGATAGACCCGGGGGCCATAGGTTTCACTAGTGGCTTCTCTCAAGAGCATAAGTATTTTACGGTGGGTGCACAAATTACTATTGAGCAATTGACAGAATTGAGCATATTATGAGAATATCTAGGTATGATCATGTATATAGGCATCACGTCCGAGACAAGTAGACCGACTCCTGCCTGCATCTACTACTATTACTCCACTCATCGACCGCTATCCAGCATGCATCTAGAGTATTAAGTTCATAAAAATAGAGTAACGCCTTAAGCAAGCTGACATGATGTAGAGGGGTAAATTCATGCAATATGATAAAAACCCCATCTTGTTATCCTCGATGGCAACAATACAATACGTGCCTTGCTGCCCCTACTGTCACTGGGAAAGGACACCGCAAGATTGAACCCAAAGCTAAGCACTTCTCCCATTGCAAGAAAGATCAATCTAGTAGGCCAAACCAAACTGATAATTCGAAGAGACTTGCAAAGATAACCAATCATACATAAAAGAATTCAGAAGATTCAAATATTGTTCATAGATAAACTTGATCATAAACCCACAATTCATCGGTCTCAACAAACACACCGCAAAAAGAAGATTACATCGAATAGATCTCCACGAGAGAGGGGGAGAACATTGTATTGAGATCCAAAAAGAGAGAAGAAGCCATCTAGCTAATAACTATGGACCCGAAGGTCTGAGGTAAACTACTCACGCATCATCGGAGAGGCTATGGTGTTGATGTAGAAGCCCTCCGTGATCGATGCCCCCTCCGGCAGAGCTCCGGAACAGGCCCCAAGATGGGATCTCGTGGGTACAGAAGGTTGTGGCAGTGGAATTAGGTTTTTGTCTCCGTCTCTGATCGTTTGGGGGTACGTAGGTATATATAGAAGGAAGGAGTACGTCAGTGGAGCAACAGGGGGGCCACGAGGGTGGAGGGCGCGCCTAGGGGGGGGAGGCGCGCCCCCCTCCCTCGTGGCCTCCTACTTTGTTTCTTGATGTAGGGTCCAAGTCTCCTGGATCTTGTTCGTTCCAAAAATCACGTTCCCGAAGGTTTCATTCCGTTTGGACTCCGTTTGATATTCTTTTTCTACGAAATTCTGAAATAGGCAAAAAACAGCAATTCTGGGCTGGGCCTCCGGTTAATAGGTTAGTCCCAAAAATAATATAAAAGTGAATAATAAAGCCCAATAATGTCCAAAACAGAAGATAATATAGCATGGAGCAATGAAAAATTACAGATACGTTGGAGACGTATCAAGCATCCCCAAGCTTAATTCCTTCTCGTCCTCGAGTAGGTAAATGATAAAAACAGAATTTTTGATGCGGAGTGCTACTTGGCATAATTTCAATATAATTCTTCTCATTGTGGCATGAATGTTCAGATTTGATATGATTCAAGATAAAAGTTTAATGTTGACATAAAAACAATAATACTTCAAGCATACTAACTAAGCAATTATGTCTTATCAAAATAACATAGCCAAAGCAAGTTATCCCTACAAAATCATATAGTCTGGCTATGCTCCATCTTCCCAACACAAAATATTCATATCATGTACGACCCTGGTTTTGGCCAAGCAATTGGTTCATACTTTTAACGCGCTTCAGCCTTCTCAATTCTTACGCAATACATGAGCGTCAGCCATGGATATAGCACTATGGTGGAATAAGGTATAATGGTAGGGGTTATGTGGGAAGACAAAAAAAAGAGAAAGTCTCACATCAACGAGGCTAATCAACGGGCTATGGAGATGCCCATCAATTGATGTTAATGCGAGGAGTAGGGATTGCCATGCAACGGATGCACTAGAGCTATAAGTGTACGAAAGCTCAAAAAGAAACTAAGTGGGTGTGCATCCAACTTGCTTGCTCATGAAGACCTCAGGCATTTGAGGAAGCCCATCATTGGAATATACAAGCCAAGCTCTATTATGAAATTTCCCACTAGTATATGAAAGTTGCAAAATGAGAGACTCTCTATTATGAAGATCACGGTGCTACTTTGAAGCACAAGTGTGGTAAAAGGATAGTAACATTGTCCCTTCTCTCTTTTTCTCTCATTTTCTCTTCTTTTTTTATTTGGGCCTTTTCTCTCTTTTTTATGGCCTCTTTTTTTTAGTCCGGAGTCTCATCCCGACTTGTGGGGGAATCATAGTCTCCATCATCCTTTCCTCACTTGGGACAATGCTCTAATAATGATGATCATCACACTTTTATTTACTTCCAACTCATGAATTACAACTCAATACTTAGAATAAAATATGACTCTATATGTATGCCTCCGGCGATGTACCGGGATATGCAATGAATCAAAAGCGACATGTATGAAAGAATTATGAACGGTGGCTTTGCCACAAATACAATGTCAACTACATGATCATGCAAAGCAATATGACAATGATGGAGCATGTCATGATAAATGAAATGGTGGAAAGTTGCATCGCAATATATCTCGGAATGGCTATGGAAATGCCATGATAGGTAGGTATGGTGGCTGTTTTGAGGAAGATATAAGGAGGTTTATGTGTGAAGGAGCGTACCATATCACGGGGTTTGGATGCACCGGCGAAGTTTGCACCAACTCTCAAGGTGAGAAAGGGGAATGCGCGGTACCGAAGAGGCTAGAAAATTGCGGAAAGGTAAGTGTGCGTATAATCCATGGACTCACATTAGTCATAAAGAACTCATATACTTATTGCAAAAATTTATTAGCCCTCGAAGCAAAGTACTACTACGCATGCTCCTAGGGGAAGGGTTGGTAGGAGTTAACCATCGCGCGATCCCGACCGCCACACAAAGGAAGACAATCAACAAATACTTCATGCTCCGACTTTGTTACATAACGGTTCACCATACGTGCATGCTACGGGAATCACAAACTCCAACACATATATTTTTCAATTCCACAATTACTCAACTAGCACAACTATGATATTACCACCTTTATATCTCAAAACAATTATCAAGCGTCAATTTTCTCATGAAATGAATTAAAGCAAATTGCCATGCTATTTTAAGACTCTCAAAATAATATAAGTGAAGCATGAGAGATCAATAGTTTCTATAAAACAAATCCACCACCGTGCTCTAAAAGATATAAGTGAAGCACTAGATCAAAACTATATAGCTCAAAAGATATAAGTGAAGCACATAGAGTATTCTAATAATTTCCGAATCATGTGTGTCTCTCTCAAGGTGTGTACAGCAAAGATGATTGTGGTAAACTAAAAAGCAAAGACTCAAATAATACAAGACGCTCCAAGCAAAACACATATAATGTGGTGAATAAAAATATAGCTCCAAGTAAAGTTACCGATGGGAGTAGACGAAAGAGGGGATGCCTTCCAGGGCATCCCCAAGCTTTGGCTTTATGGTGTCCTTAGATTATCTTGGGGGTGCCAAGGGCATCCCCAAGCTTAGGCTCTTGCCACTCCTTGTTCCATAATCCATCAAATCTTTCACCCAAAACATGAAAACTTCACAACACAAAACTTAGCAGAAAATCTCGTGACCTCCGTTAGCGAAAGAAAACAAAAGACCACTTCAAGGTACTGTAATGAACTCATTATTTATTTATATTGGTGTTAAACCTACTGTATTCCAACTTCTCTATGGTTTATAAACTCTTTTACTAGCCATAGATTCATCAAAATAAGCAAACAACACACGAAAAACAGAACAGTCTGTAGTAATCTGTAACTAACGCAAACTTCTGGAACTCAAAAAAATCAGCCAAAATAGGAAGACCTAGGCAATTTGTTTATTGATCAGCAGAAATTGGAATCAATATTTTATCACGTTCTGGTGATTTTTAACAATTATTTTTGTGAACAGAAAGTTTCTGGAAATTTCTGCAAGATCGAATAACTATCATCCAAGAAGATCCTATAGGTTTAACTTGGCACAAACACTAATCAAAACATAAAAACACATCTAACCAGAGGCTAGAACAAATATTTATTCCTAAACAGAAGCAAAAAGCAAAAAACTAAAAATAAAATTGGGTTGCCTCCCAACAAGCGCTATCGTTTAACGCCCCTAGCTAGGCATAAAAGCAAGGATAGATCTAGGTATTGCCATCTTTGGTAGGCAATCCATAAGTGGCTCTGATGATAGATTCATATGGTAATTTTATTTTCTTCCTAGGGAAGTGTTCCATGCCTTTCTTTAATGGAAATTGGAATCTAATATTCCCTTCCTTCATATCAATAATTGCACCAATCGTTCTAAGGAAAGGTCTACCAAGAATAATAGGACATGAAGGATTGCAATCTATATCAAGAACGATAAAATCTATGGGCACATAGTTCCTATTTGCAACAATAAGAACATCATTAATTCTTCCCATAGGTTTCTTAATAGTGGAATCCGCAAGGTGCAAGTTTAGAGAGCAATCATCAAAATCGCGGAAACCTAGCAAATCGCACAAAGTTTTGGGAATAGTGGAAACACTAGCACCCAAATCACATAAAGCATAGAACTCATGATCCTTAATCTTAATTTTAATAGTAGGTTCCCACTCATCATAAAGTTTTCTAGGGATAGAAACTTCCAACTCAAGCTTTTCTTCATAAGATTGCATCAAAGCATCAACGATATGTTTGGTAAAAGCTTTATTTTGACTATAAGCATGAGGAGAATTTAGCACGGATTGCAACAAGGAAATACAATCTATCAAAGAAAAATTATCATAATTAAATTCCTTGAAATCCAAAATAGTGGGTTTATCAACATCTAACGTTTTGATCTCTTCAATCCCACTTTTCTCAAATTTAGCATCAAGATCTAAAAACTCCGAATTTTTGGAACGCCTTCTAGGTAAAGGTGGATCATATTCAGTCCCATCAAGATTCATATTGCAAAACAAAGATTTAATAGGGGACACATCAATAACTTTTAGATCTTCATCTTTATTTTCATAGAATTTGAAGAACACGCTTTCATAAAGCAATCTTTCTTAGCACGCATCCTAGCGGTTCTTTCTTTGCACTCAACAATGGAAATTATCATGGCTTTGAGAGACTCATTGATATCATGCTTAGGAGGAATAGATCTAAGTTTTAAAGAATCAACATCAAGAGAAATTCTATCAACGTTCCTAGCCAATTCATCAACTTTAAGCAATTTCTCTTCAAGCAAAGCATTGAAATTCTTTTGTGAATTCATAAACTCTTTAACACTAGTCTCAAATTTAGAGGGCATCTTATTAAAATTTCTATAAGAGTTGTTGTAGGAATTACCATAATTGTTAGAGAAATTGCTAGGATAAGGCCTAGGATTAAAGTTTCCTCTATACGCGTTGTTACCAAAATTATTCCTACCAACAAAATTCACATCCATAGATTCATTATTATTCTCAATCAAAGTAGACAAAGGCATATCATTAGGATCAGAAGAAACACTCTTAGTAGCAAATAATTTCATAAGTTCATCCATCTTTCCACTCAAAACATTAATTTCTTCTATCGCATGCACTTCTTTATTAGTAGATCTTTCAGTGTGCCATTGAAAATAATTAACCATAATATTATCTAGGAGTTTAGTAGCTTCTCCTAAAGTGATTTCCATAAAAGTGCCTCCCGCGGCCGAATCTAAAATATTTCTAGAAGCAAAATTCAATCCGGCATAAAAAATTTGTATAATCATCCACAAATTTAAACCATGAGTAGGACAATTATGTATCATTAATTTCATCCTCTCCCAAGCTTGTGCAACATGTTCATGATCAAGTTGCTTAAAATTCATAATATCGTTTCTAAGAGAGATGATCTTAGCGGGAGGAAAATACTTAGAGATAAAATCATCTTTGCACTTATTCCAAGAATCAATACTATTTTTAGGCAAAGACGAAAACCAAGCTTTAGCACGATCTCTAAGCGAAAAAGGAAATAGCTTCAATTTAACAATATCATTGTCCACATCTTTCTTGTTTTTCATATCACACAAATCAACGAAGCTATTTAGATGAGTAGCGACATCTTCACTAGGAAGGCTGGCGAATTAATCTTTCATGACAAGATTCAACAAAGCAGCATTGATGTCACAAGATTCAGTATCGGTAAGAGGAGCAATCGGAGTGCTAAGGAAATCATTATTGTTGGTATTGGTAAAGTCACAAAATTTGGTATTATCTTGAGCCATCGTGACAAACAAGCAATCCAACACACGAGCAAACAAAAAGCAAGCGAAAAAGAGGCGAACGGAAAAGAGAGGGCGAATAAAACGGCAAGGGTGAAGTGGGGGAGAGGAAAACGAGAGGCAAATGGCAAATAATGTAATGCGGGAGATAAGGGTTGTGATGGGTACTTGGTATGTTGTCTTTTGCGTAGACCTCCCCGGCAATGGCGCCAGAAATGGCTCGTTGCTGGGAGTCAAATCTTGACTTGACTTGGCGCGAATCTCCCCAGCAACGGCGCCAGAAATCCTTCTTCCTACCTCTTGAGCACTGCGTTCGTTTTCCCTTGAAGAGGAAAGGGTGATGCAGCAAAGTAGCATAAGTATTTCCCTCAGTTTTTGAGAACAAAGGTATCAATCCAGTAGGAGGCTACGCGCGAGTCCCTTGCACCTACACAAACAAATAAATCCTTGCAACCAACGCGATAAGGGGTTGTCAATCCCTACACGGTCAATTACGAGAGTGAGATCTGATAGATATGATAGGATAATATTTTTGGTATTTTTATGATAAAGATGCAAAGTAAAATAAAAGCAAAGTAAAAAGCAACGTAAATAACTAAGTGTTGGAAGACTAATATGATGAAGATAGACCCGGGGCCATAGGTTTCACTAGTGGCTTCTCTCAAGAGCATAAGTATTTTACGATGGGTGAACAAATTACTGTTGAGCAATTGACAGAATTGAGCATAGTTATGAGAATATCTAGGTATGATCATGTATATAGGCATCACGTCCGAGACAAGTAGACCGACTCCTGCCTGCATCTACTACTATTACTCCACTCATCGACCGCTATCCAGCATGCATCTAGAGTATTAAGTTCATAAAAACAGAGTAACGCCTTAAGCAAGATGACATGATGTAGAGGGATAAATTCATGCAATATGATAAAAACCCCATCTTGTTATCCTCGATGGCAACAATACAATACGTGCCTTGCTGCCCCTACTGTCACTGGGAAAGGACACCGCAAGATTGAACCCAAAGCTAAGCACTTCTCCCATTGCAAGAAAGATCAATCTAGTAGGCCAAACCAAACTGATAATTCGAAGAGACTTGCAAAGATAATGTTACGACCGGTTTTCCAATAAAAATATTTATTGAGAAATCGATCCCTATTACGGACCAGTAGAGAAGAATCCTTCTTACTGGTAGAAAAAATCTTGATCACAGAAGAAAATACCAGGAGTACTGAATATAATACAAGGTTGAGCGGAGACTGCCCAACAATTTATTACAAGCACGCCAATAATACATAAAGGCGGATAGGGTGGCATAACTACTAACTCACGATAAAAGTGGTGGTGGATATATCACAGCGCAGTGGGTGATATGACCCCTGAAAACTAACAGCTCTTCGAGCGTCGGAGTCAGGCTCGAGGGGACTTATTGTGGGTGGCGGAAGCGTATAAGATACAAGTGACCAATATCCAGGATCGCACGGGACTGACTGGGATTCCTCTAGGCGTCAGACTCACTATCAAACTCTTCATCCATGAGATCGCCTTCGTCAACATCTGGCCAAATCAACAAGCCAGGTGAGTACTATGAAAGTACTCGCAAGACAGTTTGGACATAAGATATAACAAATGTAAACATGATGCATACGAACAGATTAACAAGTGCACTCAGACAACGAGATAATCATGCATGGGAAAATAAAGAGAAGTCGGGCGGTAGTCCTCCCGAAATCCCAAAATAATACTGAGGGCCAAACGAGTGTCTGAATGCCTCCTCGAGAGGAAACAAAAGGAATAACAATGCCGCAGTCAGGCGTCAAGGCGACGCCACATAAAGGGCTTATAATAAAATATAAATGACAGTGCGTGCCACAGTCGGACATCTGAGCGACATCACATAAAGGGCTTATATTGAAAGTAAATGACAAGGATGCCAGAGTCGGACGTCTAAGCGACATCACATAAAGGGCTTATATCAAAAGTAAATAACAAGAGTACCACAGTCGGATGTCTGAGCGACATCACATAAAGGGCTTATATCAAAAGTAAATAACAAGAGTACCACAGTCGGACGTCTGAGTGACATCACATAAAGGGCTTATATCAAAAGTAAATAACAAGAGTGCCACAGTCGGACGTCTGAGCGACATCACATAAAGGGCTTATATCAAAAGTAAATAACAAGAGTGCCACAGTCAGACGTCTGAGCGACATCACATAAAGGGCTTACAATCACAACTTAAAATTTAGTAGCTCATGAATTTAATATCACCGCAAGGGAATATTCAGATATGAAATAAACAAAAGGGGTTAGTCCATCCACAGGAATAACGTTCAACCATGTTTACTACTCCCACTTGATCACCGGGATTTACCACAAGGGTTGACATAGATATGGATATATTGGCCATGGTTCTTGAGCATAGACACGATGACTCGGAAGGATTTGACTTTGCAGAGTTTGTACTTTAACCACAGCCAACGGATTTCAGTAGTCACGGGGACTAGTTCCGTTTACGGTGTTTTGGAAGAAACACATCTAACCAGTACACACCCATTCAACATTCCGAAGCCAGGAATCACCCTCGGCAACGTTCAAGAAAAACCTTGAGACGGGGAGGCTACAACCTCGCGTAGCGTGGGATCAAATTTATATACGCGCGCTCTAAGGGTTGCCCCCCTCTCGGTCCCAACCGGAAACACCCGTGCCCCCTGATCGGATGACTGGCTTTAATCCAGGGCCATGGAACCCTCATCCCGGCCCCTCTATTTGGTGTGTACACGGAAAGAGGTTACCAACTTACTAAACCGTATTCTTTGCAGAAAACATGTGGCGGCACGAAAGGGGAAGAACGGTAACGTGACTCAGTCCACGTTAACGTTGGAGTTTATGAGATGTCATAAGGCTGGCATGCTACAACAATACCACCTCACTGCCTTTCATGTCACCACATGACTAGGCCATCTCTCATCAGAGATCACAGTAACTTCGGAACACACGGATAGTTGCCTTACATGCAACAAGATACTCACCGATGCTCATATGCCATGCACAACCATTCAAGCAAACATCCAAAACACCTATCATATCAAAGGTTCAAACATGCTTTCCTGGTTCGGAGAAGTCGGAGTCTAGCTCGGCGAAGTTCGCGGCTCCGTCACCTCTTCCGGAACCTACGGTATAGCGAAAACGTATACTAACGTGAACATCGACGCGTGCATAAAAATTGTTCCAAATTTTTTCCAAATAAATACTATAAAAAACTAGACAAAAATACAAGACTGACAGAAAAAGAATCACTCACAAATCATCTTTTATTAAAAAGTTATAAGGGTTTTAGTCCAGGGACTAATCTGTGATGAAACAGAAAAGATCCAGGGACTTAACTGAGAAAACAGAAAACGTTTCGGAGAGAAAGGCGTCAGCCCAATAGAAAACGTATTTGCCCGAAGGCGTCAACAGAAAACGGTTCGAGGGGGAAAAGAATAGAGGCTGACAGGGGGGTCCACATGTCAGGTTTGAAAACCTCGCCGGCGCCCGAAGACTGCAGTGGTCGCCGGCGTTGAACCACGGCGAGGCAGGGAGATCGGAGTGTACCAAGAGGTTCAGCGTGTCCTTCCGCGTCGGTGGGTGGTGGACTTGGCCGTCGGAGAGCACCACGTCGACGGCGACACTTTCTCCGGCGGACGGCGGCTCGGGCGATGGTGGAGAACTCCGGTGGGTGCTGCAAACTCCGAATTGAAGCGCGGGTCAGGAGAGTGGATGCATAAGGAAGCTACTGGCAAGAGTTGATGGGTGGAGGTGCACGCACGGGAGCGAATCGAGCTGGATCCCGTGGCGGGTCGCGGCGGCCGGAGTTGGGGAAGAAAGCTCCCTCGGGGCTCTTCCAGTGGCTTGGCGTGGTGTTGGTGGAGTGCAGAGGTGGTGTGGGTTCGAGTTCGAGCTCGGGCCCTCTATTTATAGGCAATTCGAGGGGGTGGCCGTGAACGGGATTTCTCCGGCGAGCGATTACGGCGAGGCAGTGGTTGGGCAGGGGGTTTAGGTGGCCAGGCAGCATCAGTGAGAGTTACTGGTCCCGTTCCACTGCTAAACTTGGTCGGGCTTGGCGTAATGGCGCCGGTCTTCGACGGGGCGGCCGTACGGGCACGGCGGCGGCAAAAAGCGCGCTCCACGCCTAGCAGTTCACAACGAGGGTGGCAGCGCGCACGGGGGAGTGGGTGGCCACGCGGCGGCCTCCGGTGACTTGGGCAGCGCTGGACGGCGCCGTCTACGCTGCGCCCCTCTCTGGCGGCCGCAAAGCCGCCGCTGCCGTCGCTCACGGGGTGGCGCACCTCCTCCTGCTCGTCACCGACGCCCGCAACCTTCCAGGCGTTCATGCGGTGCAGGGACAAGGGGGAGGGTACGGGGAGCAAGGCGCCACCGCAGCACTAGCGAGATCGACAACGGACACTGAAGAAACGACAGTAGTTTCAGACACTGTATCTCTGAATTTACTAAACATGATAGCAACAGTGTCCAACAGGTGTTCGATGAAATGATTTGGCAAGCAGAAATTTTTTTCTGGAGCTGGGACTTGGTGAGGTGACCTCTCAATGCACCCAGAGGCTGCCTGATTTTTCTCAGATTTTTAGGAGAAGAATTCAAATGAATTTCATCAAATTTGGCAAATGAGGTCCAAACTTGCAGCAAGTGTAGTTTGAAATATTTGAACTGGAGACCAGTGGATCTTCATGGATCTTGGTTGAGGGCTCAAAGGACTAGCTAGGGAAATTGGTTTGGAGGCAAAACTCAAAGCAGAAAGGGTGGCTCCTTTGTAAATCTCCAAGGATCAAAATAGAAGGCAAAAATTGTTTTTGATGAGAAATAAATGGAAACAAATATATGGAGAGGTTCAACTTGCTGGATTTGAGGTATATCATGATCCAAAGGTGGGGAAAGGTTTATGGGAGTGGATTTCCACTTAGGTCATGGCAAGAGGGATTTTTGAAAAGGGGGGGAAGATCACTTCAAGATGCCATAGGGCTATTTAAAAGATTTTTCAAAAGGGATTTTCCCCAAGTGAAAAGCATTTGGTTTTGAGTCCAATTAAAAAGGAAAAACATCCAAGACCAAAATCAAGTCTTGGGTGAACCCAAATAAAACAGTTGCCATAAAAGAAAGTTTTTGAGAGGGTGGGTTCTTTAGAAGAAAATTTTAAATGCCCTCCTCAAATAAAAATAAAAGTTTGAAAAATCCAATAAAAAAAATTTGGGTGTCACAACACCTACCCCCTTAGGAAAAATCTCGTCCTCGAGATTTCAGCTGATCCTCAAATAGATATGGGTACTCTGCCTGAAGAAAATCTTCTCTTTCCCAGGTAGCTTCATCCTCTGTGTGATTGCTCCACTGGACCTTGAAGAATTTAGTTGTTTTCTGACGGGTCCTCCTTTCAGACTCTTCCAATATCTTCACTGGCCGTTCTCTGTAGGTGAGGTCTGGTTGCACATCAATGCTCTCATGAGATACATGCTTCTCCGGGTTGTTCACACATTTCCTCAACTATGAGACGTGAAACACGTCATGTACGTCTGACAGCTCCTTGGGTAGGTCTAGTTGGTAGGCTACTGTGCCTCTTCGGGCAATTATACAGAAGGGTCCAATAAATCTCGGGGCTAACTTCCCCTTGATTTTGAACCGTTGCAGGCCCCTCATTGGAGACACTCGTAGGTATACGAAATCACCGGGTTCAAAGCTGACCTCACGATGTTTTTGATCGTAATAGCTCTTTTGTCGACTTTGAGCTGTCCTGAGTCTGTCCCTTATCTGTTTAGCTTTCTCCTCGGCCTCCTTGAGCATGTCGTGGCAGAAGATACGACTGTCACCTGTCTCTGACCAATTTAGCGGGGTACGGCACCTCCGTCCGTACAATGCTTCAAAGGGTGCCATTTGTAAGCTGGCTTGGTAACTGTTGTTGTAAGCAAACTCGGCATACGGCAAACTTTCTTCCCAACTAGATCCATAGGTGAGCACACAGGCTCTCAGCATGTCCTCTAGGATTTGGTTCACGCGTTCCGTTTGTCCATCAGTCTGAGGGTGGTATGCTGTACTGAATGCTAATTGCGTGCCCAGAGCTTGTTGTAAGTGATCCCAGAATTTAGAGACAAATTGAGTGCCTCGGTCGGATATTATAGTCTTTGGGACTCCATGCAGACAAACTATATGGGAGAGATAAATCTTGGCTAGCCTTTGTGTGGAGTAGGTTGTCTTCACGGGAATGAAATGGGCTACCTTGGTTAGCCTATCTCTGATGACCCATATGGCTTCATTTCCGCGTTGCGATCGAGGTAGTCCGACGGTGAAGTCCATTCCAATCTCATCCCATTTCCACTCAGGTATCATGTTTGGTTGTAGCAGCCCTGCTGGCTTTTGATGCTCGGCTTTGATGCGCTGACATGAATCGCAACAAGCAATAAATGCGGCTATATCCCTTTTCATACCGTGCCACCAAAATCTTTCCTGAATGTCTTTGTACATTTTGGTTCCTCTAGGGTGGATCGAGTATGGAGCGGTGTGGATTTCGGTTAGGATTTGTTGCTTGAGTTCTTCAATGTTTGGTACGCAAAGTCTGTCCCTGTACCATAATATTCCTTCCTTGTCTGTGACGAACTTTGAAGTTTTGCCAAGGCTCATTTTCCTCTTTATTCCTTCGATGCTGGGGTGCCCTTGCTGAGCCTTCTTAATTCGTTCCACTAGGGTGGGATGTATTTCCAGATTCGATACGGTGCCTTCAGTGACCAACACCATGTTGAGTCTAGCGAACTCTTGCTGAAACTCAGGCCTCATGTTTTGTGGACCGTCGTTGCCCGAGCTGGGGTTCTGACTAAGAGCATCTGCCACTACATTTGCTTTCCCTGGATGGTAGTGAATGCCGACATCATAGTCCTTGACCAATTCCAACCAGCGTCGTTGGCGTAAATTTAGCTCCGGTTGCGTGAAAATATATTTAAGGCTCTTATGGTCCGTATATATTTCACAACGATTACCCAACAGAAAGTGCCTCCATTCCTTGAGTGCATGGATGACCGCTGCTAGCTCCAAGTCATGAGTTGGATAATTTTCCTCATGCTTCCATAGTTGCCTGGAAGCATACGCGACAACTTTGCCATCCTGCATCAGCACGCATCCGAGGCCCTTCCGGGATGCGTCACAATATACTTCAAAACTCTTGTGTATGTCTAGCACAGTTAAGACCAGTGCGGTTGTTAGTTTCTTCTTGAGTTCTTGGAAGCTTTTCTCGCATGCTTCCGTCCATACAAACTTCTTGTCTTTCTTGAGCAACTGTGTCATTGGTTTTGCCACAGTGGAGAATCCTTCAATAAATCTTCTGTAATATCCGGCCATTCCCAGGAAACTCCGCACATCTGTCACGTTGGCTGGTGGTTTCCAGTCAAGTATGGCTTTGACCTTTTCTGGGTCTACGGCCACGCCTTCTTGGGTTAATATATGGCCTAGGAAACCAACTTGCCTTAGCCGAAATTCACACTTGCTAAATTTGGCGTACAACTGATGTTTCCTTAATTCTCCCAAAACAATTCTGAGATGCTCAGCATGCTCCTCTGGTGTCCTTGAATATACCAGAATATCGTCAATGAACACCACTACAAATTTGTCCATGAATTTCATAAACACTTTGTTCATGAGGTGGACGAAATATGTGGGGGCGCTCGTTAATCCAAAAGGCATCACTGTGAACTCATATAATCCGTATCTGGAGGTGAATGCTGTCTTAGGGATATCTTCTGTCCGTACTTTTAATTGGTGATATCCCGATCTCAAATCAATTTTTGAGAACACCTTGGCTTGTGCGAGCTGGTCAAACAAATCATTTATCCGTGGCATCGGATATTTGTTTTTGATGGTGACCATATTGAGAGCTCGATAGTCTATACACAATCTCAGTGTCCCATCCTTTTTCTTGGCGAACAACACTGGTGAACCCCATGGTGAGGAGCTGGCTCGAATAAATCCTTTGTCCAGTAACTCCTTTATCTGCTTCTTCAATTCTACCAATTCTGAGGGTGCCATTCTATAAGGTTTCTTATAGATGGGAGCGGTGCCAGGTGCTAGTTCGATGCTGAATTCTATCTCTCAGTCTGGTGGCATGCCTGGTAGTTCTTCAGGGAATACGTCTGGAAACTCGCACACCACTGGAACTTTTCTCAATTCTGAAATGTCCACTTTGTTCAGCTTTGGTTGCCGTGACCGTGGTCTTTCTTGAGCTGTAACCTTTATTGTCTTGCCGTGATGATGAGTGAGAATCACAGTCCGATTGAAACAGTCAATAAATCCTTTGTTGGTGGTTAACCAGTCCATCCCTAGGATGACATCCAGTCCTTTATTTTCCAACACGATGAGATTAGCTTGAAACTTTAATCCTACGAACTCAATGATCACTCCTTGGCAGTAGCTCTAAGCGATCTGCTTATTTCCGGGGGACTTGATGATCATAGATTTTTCCAAGGGAAGTATCAGAACACCATGTTGTAAAACAAAACTCTTCGAAACGAACGAATGGGAAGCTCCAGAATCAAACAAAACCGTGGCAGGTACTGTGTTGACATGGAACCTACCGAGCACGATGTCTGGGGCATTCTGGGCTTCTTCCCTGGTCACATGGTTCAGGTGACCCTTCCTGTGATTGTTGTTGGGGTTGAAATTGTTGCGCTTGGGGGCTGGATTATTCCCACCATTGTTGGGCTTGGGGGCCGAGTTCCTTGGTTTTGGGCACTGTTTAGCATAGTGCCCTTCTTCACCACAAGCATAGCATGTGACCCCTGGACGGTACGTGAAGTCCTTGTCCCTGGAATGAAACTGTCTGGTTGGCCTTAGATCAGTAGTCGTGGATTTCCTTGCTTCAGCCCTCTGAACCTCAGTCTTGCTTCGGTTGTTGTGAGGAAGAGTCGTCTTATCCCTCTTTCGCTTGCGGATATCCTCCAGGCTGCGGCGCTCATTCTCCAAGGTAATGGCCTTGTCAACCAGAGTTTTAAAATCCGGGAAAGTGTGTACAACCAGTTGGCATCTTAGTGCCGGTGCCAGGCCGTCGAAGAATTTTTCCATCCTCTTGTTCTCTGTCATGTGCTCGTCGTAGGCATAACGAGATAGCTGGGTAAACTGACCGTTGTATTCTGTCACTGACATGCCTCTTTGCTTGAGGTCATCAAATTCTCTTTTCTTGATCTTTATGATGCTCCTGGGGATGTGTGCCCCACGAAAGCCTTCCTTAAACTCTTCCCAGGTAATGTTGTGTTCACTGGGATGCATGTGTAGGAAGTTTTCCCACCATGCCGCAGCTGCTCCAGTGAGGTAGTGAGGTGCATAAAGCACCTTCTCATGATCTGAGCACTAAGCAATAATCAGCTTTCTCTCGATGTCACGAAGCCAATCATCGGCTTCAAGTGGCCTATCAGTGTGAGCAAACGTTGGAGGGCGTGTCTTCTGCAGTTCAGACAACTTGGAGTGTGGTTGATAGGGCTCACGGTGGTTTCCCATACTGATGACGTGATTCATCATCTCTTGGTGTTGCTGTTGGCTTTGTTCGAAAAGGCGACACACTTGAGATAAGGCTGCTTTGCTGTCCTGTTGACTAGACTATCCCTGAGTGAAGTTGTTGCTGGTCTGTGTTCCATAAACTTCTTCTGGTTGATTGGGCATGGAACGAGTCCACGGACTAGACATTTTCCACTCTGGGGTATTATTTAGCAAAACTCATGAGAAGAACTGTGTGGCACACGGAAAATCTTGCAAAGGCAAAAATTTAAAGGACCTCAAGATTATTTTCAAGAAAACATAAACGATTTTGTACGGAGAAGAACTGCTCAGCACATATCTTACACGCGAAACGCAAACATACGATACAGCACTCAGGAGGTGCGTACACACTCCTGACATGTTATTAAGACTAGCACACTCCTCTGGAATGCAGCGCATACAACTACTACAAACTCAAGCACAAAGAACACAACATACATGCAGACATACGCGTGGCTACTCGGCGCACTCAGTCGGAGATGGTGAAGATGTCCTTCCCCTTGCCGAGGGTAAGACCCAGCGGTGCGGGAGACTCAACCTCCACCTCCTCCCTAGTAGGCTCCAGGCGCGTAGCACTGTGCTGAGGTGATGGCGCGGTTGCAACACGTGGCAGTGCAGGTGCGGCAGGCGGTGCAGCTCTGATTGGAGTAGGAGCGATGACTCGGTCGAACTCCTCAGTGGTAGGCAGACGGCGAGCAGTGGCCAAAATGGCCGGTGCATAAGATGCCGAGGACGAGACGAAAGTCAGAGGCGGTGCCATGTGGAGAAGCTCCTTCCTGCTGGCAGGACCGCCCCGAACTAAGTCCATGCGGGCAGCCACAAGATCGTCCACGAGGTTGTCGAAAGACTCCTCTAGAGCCTTGAGATACTCCACAACCATCTCGATGGCTTCGTCTCGCTCTCCCCTATGGCAGGCGAATGCATAGTGACAAGTATATGGCACATGGCATGGGAGGTAGCGGTAGCGACGAGTCTTCATCATAGGAAGAATGTCCCAAAGGCGAGCTATCGCCTCACGGGCAGCCATCTGCATGGCATGCCTCTCCGTAGGCATGGCCCTTCCCACAAACGGAAGTGGCGAGACGCAGAACGTCCTCCCTTGAATTGCACCACGGCCTGGTGCATAGACACGTCGTCGCTGATCTTGTGCTGGTAAAGCGTGAACTCTGGACGAGTCGCTGGCCCGATCGCGAGCTTGGTGATGGAGACGAGGATTTTGACAAACCCCTCGGGCACATTAGTGAACACCCGCGTCTCGCAGTTGCTGCCAGCCATCTACAAAAGTAGGCAAAAATTCTGAGTAGTCATGTCATAAATTTATGATGACCAACAGAAAATAGCTACATTTGCAAAATGCTGAAAAAGCACAAAAGACGCTAATAACCGATTAGCGATCGCACCTAGTGGCTTCCTATAGTCAGCCTGGCTCTGATGCCAAGCTTGTCACGACCGGTTTTCCAATAAAAATATTTATTGAGAAATCGATCCCTTTTACGGACCAGTAGAGAAGAATCCTTCTTACTGGTAGACAAAATCTTGATCACAGAAGAAAATACCAGGAGTACTGAATATAATACAAGGTTGAGCGGAGACTGCCCAACAGTTTATTACAAGCATGCCAATAATACATAAAGGCGGATAGGGTGGCATCACTACTAACTCACGATAAAAGTGGTGGTGGATATATCACAGCGCAGTGGGTGATATGACCCCTGAAAACTAACAGCTCTTCGAGCGTCGGAGTGAGGCTCGAGGAGACTTATTGTGGGTGGCGGAAGCGTATAAGATACAAGTGACCAATATCCAGGATCGCACGGGACTGACTGGGATTCCTCTAGGCGTCGGACTCACTATCAAACTCTTCATCCATGAGATCGCCTTCGTCAACATCTGGCCAAATCAACAAGCCAGGTGAGTACTATGAAAGTACTCGCAAGACAGTTCGGACATAAGATATAACAAATGTAAACATGATGCATACGAACAGATTAACAAGTGCACTTAGACAACGAGATAATCATGCATGGGAAAATAAAGAGAAGTCGGGCGGTAGTCCTCCCGAAATCCCAAAATAATACTGAGGGCCAAACGAGTGTCTAAATGACTCTTCGAGAGGAAACAAAAGGAATAACAATGGCGCAGTCGGGCCTCAAGGCGACGCCACATAAAGGGCTTATAATAAAATATAAATGACAGTGCATGCCACAGTCGGACGTCTGAGCGACATCACATAAAGGGCTTATATTGAAAGTAAATGACAAGCATGCCACAGTCGGACGTCTAAGCGACATCACATAAAGGGCTTATATCAAAAGTAAATAACAAGAGTACCACAGTCGGACGTCTGAGCGTCATCACATAAAGGGCTTATATCAAAAGTAAATAACAAGAGTACCACAGTCGAACGTCTGAGTGACATCACATAAAGGGCTTATATCAAAAGTAAATAACAAGAGTGCCACAGTCGGACGTCTGAGCGACATCACATAAAGGGCTTATATCAAAAGTAAATAACAAGAGTGCCACAGTCAGACGTCTGAGCGACATCACATAAAGGGCTTACAATCACAACTTAAAATTTACTAGCTCATGAATTTAATATCACCGCAAGGGAATATTCAGATATGAAATAAACAACAGGGTTAGTCCATCCACAGGAATAACGTTCAACCATGTTTACTACTCACGCTTGATCACCGGGATTTACCACAAGGGTTGACATAGATATGGATATATTGGCCATGGTTCTTGAGCATAGACACGATGACTCGGAAGGATTTGACTCTGCAGAGTTTGTACTTTAACCACAACCAACGGATTTCAGTAGTCACGGGGACTAGTTCCGTTTACGGTGTTTTGGAAGAAACACATCTAACCAATACACACCCATTCAACATTCCGAAGCCAGGAATCACCCTCGGCAACGTTCAAGAAAAACCTTGAGACGGGGAGGCTACAACCTCGCGTAGCATGGGATCAAATTTATATATGCGCGCTCTAAGGGGTGCCCCCTCTCGGTCCCAACCGGAAACAGCCGTGCCCCCTGACCGGATGACTGGCTTTAATCCAGGGCCATGGAACCCTCATACCGGCCCCTCTATTTGGTGTGTACGCGGAAAGAGGTTACCAACTTACTAAATCGTATTCTTTGCAGAAAACATGTGGCGGCACGAAAGGGGAAGAACGGTAACGTGACTCAGTCCACGTTAACGTTGGAGTTTATCGGATGTCGTAAGGCTGGCATGCTACAACAATACCACCTCACTGCCTTTCATGTCACCACATGACTAGGCCATCTCTCATCAGAGATCACAGTAACTTCGGAACACACGGATAGTTGCCTTACATGCAACAAGATACTCACCGATGCTCATATGCCATGCACAACCATTCAAGCAAACATCCAAAACACCTATCATATCAAAGGTTCAAACATGCTTGCCTGGTTCGGAGAAGTCGGAGTCTAGCTCGGCGAAGTTCGCGGCTCCGTCACCTCTTCCGGAACCTACGGTATAGCGAAAACGTATACTAACGTGAACATCGACGCGTGCATAAAAATTGTTCCAAATTTTTTCCAAATAAATACTATAAAAAACTAGACAAAAATACAAGACTGACAGAAAAAGAATCACTCAAAAATCATCTTTTATTAAAAAGTTATAAGGGTTTTAGTCCAGGGACTAATCTGTGATGAAACAGAAAAGATCCAGGGACTTAACTGAGAAAACAGAAAACGTTTCGGAGAGAAAGGCGTCAGCCCAATAGAAAACGTATTTGCCCGAAGGCGTCAACAGAAAACGGTTCGAGGGGGAAAAGAATAGAGGCTGACAGGGGGGGTCCACATGTCAGGTTTGAAAACCTCGCCGGCGCCCGAAGACTGCAGTGGTCGCCGGCGTTGAACCACGGTGAGGCAGGGAGATCGGAGTGTACCAAGAGGTTCGGCGTGTCCTTCCGCATCGGTGGGTGGTGGACTTGGCCGTCGGAGAGCACCACGTCGACGGCGACACTTTCTCCGGCGGACGGTGGCTCGGGCGATGGTGGAGAACTCCGGTGGGTGCTGCAAACTCCGAATTGAAGCGCGGGTCAGGAGAGTGGATGCATAAGGAAGCTACTGGCAAGAGTTGAGGGGTGGAGGTGCACGCACGGGAGCGAATCGAGCTGGATCCCGTGGCGGGTCGCGGCGGCTGGAGTTGGGGAAGAAAGCTCCCTCGGGGCTCTTCCAGTGGCTTGGCGTGGTGTTGGTGGAGTGCAGAGGTGGTGTGGGTTCGAGTTCGAGCTCGGGGCCTCTATTTATAGGCGATTCAAGGGGGTGGCCGTGAACGGGATTTCTCCGGCGAGCGATTACGGCGAGGCAGTGGTTGGGCAGGGGGTTTAGGTGGCCAGGAAGCATCAGTGAGAGTTACTGGTCCCGTTCCACTGCTAAACTTGGTCGGGCTTGGCGTAATGGCGCCGGTCTTTGATGGGGCGGCCGTACGGGCACGACGGCGGCAGAGAGCGCGCTCCGTGCCTAGCAGTTCACGACGAGGGTGGCAGCGCGCACGGGGGAGTGGGTGGCCACGCGGCGGCCTCCGGTGACTTGGGCGGCGCTGGACGGCGCCGTCTACGCTGCGCCCCTCTCTGGCAGCCGCAAAGCCGCCGCTGCCGTCGCTCACGGGGTGGCGCACCTCCTCCTGCTCGTCGCCGACGCCCGCAACCTTCCAGGCGTTCGTGCGGTGCAGGGACAAGGGGGAGGGGACGGGGAGCAAGGCGCCACTGCGGCACTGGCGAGATCGACAACGGACACTGAAGAAACGACAGTAGTTTCAGACACTGTATCTCTGAATTTACTGAACATGATAGCAACAGTGTCCAGCAGGTGTTCGATGAAATGATTTGGCAAGCAAATTTTTTTTTTCTGGAGCTGGAACTTGGTGAGGTGACCTCTCAATGCACCCTGAGGCTGCCTGATTTTTCTCAGATTTTTAGGAGAAGAATTCAAATGAATTTCATCAAATTTGGCAAATGAGGTCCAAACTTGTAGCAAGTGTAGTTTGAAATATTTGAACTGGAGACCAATGGATCTTCATGGATCTTGGTTGAGGGCTCAAAGGACTAGCTAGGGAAATTGGTTTGGAGGCAAAACTCAAAGCAGAAAGGGTGGCTCCTTTGTAAATCTCCAAGGATCAAAATAGAAGGCAGAAATTGTTTTTGATGAGAAATAAATGGAAACAAATATATGGAGAGGTTCACTTGCTGGATTTGAGGTATATCATGATCCAAAGGTGGGGAAAGGTTTATGGGAGTGGATTTCCACTTAGGTCATGGCAAGAGGGATTTTTGAAAAGGGGGGGAAGATCACTTCAAGATGCCATAGGGCTATTTAAAAGATTTTTCAAAAGGGATTTTCCCCAAGTGAAAAGCATTTGGTTTTGAGTCCAATTAAAAAGGAAAAACCTCCAAGACCAAAATCAAGTCTTGGGTGAACCCAAATAAAACACTTGCCATAAAAGAAAGTTTTTGAGAGGGTGGGTTCTTTAGAAGAAAATTTTAAATACCCTCCTCAAATAAAAATAAAAGTTTGAAAAATCCAATAAAAAAGTTTTGGGTGTCACAGATAACCAATCATACATAAAAGAATTCAGAAGATTCAAATATTGTTCATAGATAAACTTGATCATAAACCCACAATTCATCGATCTCAACAAACACACCGCAATTACATCGAATAGATCTCCACGAGAGAGGGGGAGAACATTGTATTGAGATCCAAAAGAAGAGAAGAAGCCATCTAGCTAATAACTATGGACCCGAAGGTCTGAGGTAAACTACTCACGCATCATCGGAGAGGCTATGGTGTTGATGTAGAAGCCCTCCATGATCGATGCCCCCTCCGGCGGAGCTCCGGAACAGGCCCCAAGATGGGATCTCATGGGTACAGAAGGTTGCGGCGGTAGAATTAGGTTTTTGGCTCCGTCTCTGATCGTTTGGGGGTACGTAGGTATATATAGGAGGAAGGAGTACGTCGGTGGAGCAACAGGGGGCCCATGAGGGTGGAGGGTGCACCTGGGGGGGGGGGGTAGGCGCGCCCCCTACCTCGTGGCCTCCTCCTTTGTTTCTTGACGTAGGGTCCAAGTCTCCTGGATCTTGTTCGTTCCAAAAATCACGTTCCCGAAGGTTTCATTCCGTTTGATATTCTTTTTCTGCGTAACTCTAAAATAGGTAAAAAACCGCAATTCTGGGCTGTGCCTCCGGTTAATAGGTTAGTCCCAAAATTAATATAAAAGTGAATAATAAAGCCCAATAATGTCCAAAACAGAAGATAATATAGCATGGAGCAATCAAAAATTATAGATACGTTGGAGACGTATCAAATATTAGCACTCAGGTCAAATGATCTGTGCTTCTATACATCTGATGGTGCTTTTATCTGCAAGGACTGTAAACTTTATGCCAACAGGCCTTTTGTTGTGATACAGCATTTATGCTGCTGCCAAAGGCTGCAATAATTACGACGCTATTTTTGTATAGTGTAGGTTTATCTTAGTAATGTATTCGGCCGAAAGCTTCATAGGAGCCGAACATGCCAACATTCGTCGGGCCCATTCCAATTGGGCTAAAAACGATTACGGGCCGAAATTTGCATGTAGCCCACTAAAAATATCTGGGCCTAAATCAGCATAAGATTTCATATTTTTCTGGTAGGCCTGTACCCATAGTGGGCCTTTAACAGGCCTAAACATAATTTGGGCCCTCAGTAACAATAGGCCGTTTACAGGTGTAAATATCTCGAGCCCATAAAAAACATGGGCCTTTAAAAGACCGAAAGTGAGATTGGGCCCATTTACGATGCGGATCTTTCACAGGCCGAAATTCGGACGGGCCGTAAATGCGCCGACCTAATACACGGGCCTTTAACAGGCCGGAAGTTCGGTCGGGCTAGATTATCGTCATTTTTATATGGGCCGTTAATGGGCCCGATGTGATGTTGGGCCACGTATGGCCCATGGATTTCGTCCGACGTCAACAGGCCAAAAATCATAACAGGCCGAAAGTGGCCCAAATCTATGGCGGGCCGCTAATAGGCCGAACGTCAGACATGGCCGAATATGACCCAAATCCTTCACGGTCGTTTATGGGCCGAAAGTCTCAATGGCCTGTAAATGGGCCCAAATGAAGCAGGACCTTTAACAGGTCAGAAATACACTGGGCTGTAATTCGGCCCATATACTTAGTGGACTATTAACGGGCCAGAAGTGATCATGGGCCGCAATGATGACAAGTTTAGGACAGGCCGTTGACGGGCCGATTTGACACTAGCCGTACGGGCCTTAACTGAGAATGTTGGGCCTTTATCTGGGCCGGCCCATTATGGTCCGCAAAATCTTGTGGGCCTTTAGCTGGGCTGGCCCATTATGGCCCGCAAAATCTCGTGGGCCTTTAGCTGGGCCGGCCCATTACGATACGAAAAATCTCGTGGGCCTTTTGCTGGGCTGGCCCATTATGGACCGCAAAATCTTGTGGGCCTTTAGTTGGGCCGGCCCATTTAAACTTTATGGGCCACTTTTGGGCCGGTCCATGTGTTAGCATATCATAGGCGCATCTCGCCCATTGGATGAGTGACACTTGTGCCAACGCGGAGCTGACACGTGTTTCCGTCAGTCAATCAGAATTTTACACGTGGAAAATCCCCATTGGTCTTGGCTGTTAACGGGTTATCGGATCCAAAACCTGACCCGATAGCTTAACGGCGTTCCATTACGGTGGATGCCACATGTCGGTCACCCTTGACGAAAGCACTTCTGTGACGCGCGATTTATCGTCATGGAAGTGGACACTTCCGTGATGATAATTTTGGTAATGTCATGGAACACTTCTACGACAGCACAGGTATGACTATCTTGATTCTGTCATAAATTTGTCATGGATGTACATGCATGACAGAAAACATGACCTACTGTGACAAACACGTATCATCACGGAAGTGTCTTTTTTTTTGTAGTGCAAGCCCCCAAGTGACTTTTATATATGGCTTTATAAGCTGAATCAAGGGGTAAACCAGACTCCGCTTTATAAACAGAAGCCCCCATGTAACCACAGATGATGTAAGGAAAACAACAGATACCCCGCTTGAGCCGAGGCTCCGGTTTATTATATTGATCATAATATATACATTGTCATAACTATGTACATAAGCAGAGCATGTGGCTCAAGTATAGTAAGGCCGAAGATGAGCGATATTCCACGGCCGGTGGGTCTCCTCCTCCGATTTACATGAGTCTTTGTGCTCTCGAACATCTATAAGGTAGTATGACCCGTTATGCAAATTCGTGCTAACCACAAAGGGCCCTTCCCAAGGCGGGGATAACTTGTGCATATCAGTCTGATCCTAGATGAGTTGGAGCACCAGATCGCCTTCTTGAAATGTTCTGGTTCTAACCCGGCGGCTGTGATAACAACGTAGATCTTGCTGGTAAATCACCGAACCGGCTGCCGCAATGTCACGCTCCTCATCTAACAGGTCAAGTGCTTCCTGTCGTGCCTTCTCATTGTCAGCTTCAACATAAGCCGCCACACGAGGCGAGTCATGCCGGATGTCACTAGGGAGAACCGCCTCTGCTCCGTAAACCATGAAAAAAGGCATGTAACCCATAGATCTGTTGGGCGTGGTATTGATGCTCCATAACACAGAAGGTAACTCCTCCACCCAACAACCCGGCGTCCGTTGCAAAGGAACCATAAGCCGGGGCTTGATGCCTCTCAAGATCTCTTGATTGGCTCTCTCCGCTTGACCATTAGATTGGGGATGAGCTACTGATCATACGTCAAGCCGGATGTGCTCATGTTGACAGAACTCTTTCATAGCACCTTTGGACAAATTAGTACCATTATCAGTTATAATGCTGTGTGGAAAGCCAAACCGGAAAATCACCTTCTTGATGAATTGAACCGCCGTAGCTGCATCACACTTACTAACTGGCTTTGCTTCCACCCACTTAGTGAACTTATCAACCGCCACCAAAAGGTGGGTCTTCTTGTCCTTGGATCTCTTAAAGGGCCCAACCATATGCAGCCCCCAAGTTGCAAACGGCCAAGTGATTGGAATCATCCTCAATTCCTGGGCCGGAACATGAGCTCGGCGTGAAAATTTCTGACAACCATCGCATTTTTCACCAAGTCTTCCGCATTAGCATGAGCCGTCAGCCAATAGAAGCCATGATGAAAAGCTTTAGCTACCAGGGACTTGGAACCAGCATGGTGACCACAATCCCCTTCGTGGATCTCACGCAGGATCTCACGGCCTTCTTCAAGAGATACACAACGTTGAAACGCCCCTGTTACACTGCAGTGATGTAATTCTCCATTGACAATAGTCATGGACTTGGACCGCCGGATTATCTGCCTAGCCAGGGTTTCATCCTTCGGTAACTCGCCCCGGTTCATATACGCCAAATATGGGACCGTCCAATCCGGGATGATATGAAGACCCGCCACCAACTGAGCCTCCGGATCAGGAACAGCCAAATCCTCCTCTGTAGAGAGCTTGACCGACGGATTATGTAGCACATCCAGAAAGACGTTGGGTGGAACTGGTATACGCTGGGAACCCAAGTGACTTAAAGCGTCCGCCGCTTCGTTCTTCCGCCGGTCCACATGACCGACCTAATAACCTTTAAAATGACCTGCAACAGTGTCCACCTCTCGACAATATGCTGCCATAAGTGGGTCCTTGGAATCCCAAGTACCAAACACTTGTTGAGCCACCAAGTCCGAGTCACCGAAGCACTTAACTCGGCTTAAATTCATCTCCTTAGCCATCCGAAGACCATGGAGTAAAGCCTCATATTCAGCTGCATTGTTAGTGCAAGGGAACATTAAACGGAGAACATAACAAAACTTATCACCTTGTGGGGAAGTTAATACGACTCCAGCCCCCGAGCCTTCCAATTGCCTGGACCCGTCGAAGTGAATAGTCCAATAAGTATGATTCGGCTTCTCTTCTGGTGCCTGTAACTCCGTCCAGTCATTGATGAAATCCACCAATGCTTGGGACTTGATTGCCGTCCGAGGCATATATTTTAACCACAGAGGTCCAAGCTCAATGGCCCACTTGGCAATCCGGCCAGTCGCTTCCCTGTTCTGGATTGTGTCCCCCAAGGGAGTAGAGTTGACCACAGTGATGGGATGACCCTGAAAATATTGCTTAAGCTTCCGGCTCGCCATAAAAACTCCATACACCAGCTTCTGCCAATGTGGGTACCTTTGCTTGGACTCAATAAGTACCTCACTGATATAATAAACCGGCCGTTGAACCGGATACTCCCTTCCGGCCTCCTTGCGCTCCACCACAATAGCCACGCTAACAGCCCGGGCATGAGCAGGCACATATAACAACAAGACTCTTTATCAACAGGAGCAGCAAGGACAGGCGGCTCGGCTAGCTGCCGCTTGAAGTCCTCAAACGCTTCATTGGCAGCGTCACTCCAGACGAAGTCATCCGTCTTCTTCAGCATCTGATATAAAGGGATAGCCTTCTCCCCAAGGTGACTGATAAACCAGCTCAAGGCGGCAATCCGGCCTGCCAAGCGTTGAACATCATTGATATACTTCAGTTTAGCCAAAGAAGTTATGGCCTTGGTTTTCTCCGGATTAGCTTCAATGCCCCTGTTAGACACCAGAAAGCCCAAGAGCTTGCCTGCCGGTACACCAAAGACACATTTGGCTGGATTAAGCATCATCTTATAAACCCGGAGGTTATCAAAAGTCTCCTTCAAGTCCTCTATCAATGTCTCCTCCTTTCTGGTTTTGACCACAATACCATCCACATAAGCATGAACATTGCGCCCGATTTGGTCATGAAGACAATTCTGCACACAGCGCTGATAAGTCGCCTGGGCACTCTTGAGCCCAAAAGGCATAGATACATAGCAGAAGGCTCCAAAGGGAGTTATGAAGGCTGTCTTCTCCTAGTCCTTAACTGCCATTTTGATCTGATGGTAACCAGAATATGCATCCAGAAAACTCAAACGCTCACAACCCGTCGTAGCATCAATATTTGATCAATATGAGGGAGGGCAAAAGGATCTGCTGGACAAGCCTTGTTTAAATCTGTGTAGTCCATACACATACGCCAAGTGCCGTTCTTCTTGAGCACTAACACCGGATTAGCCAACCACTCAGGATGAAATACCTCAATGATAAATCCAGCCGCCGAAAGCCTGGCTACCTCCTCACCAATGGCCTTGCGTCTTTCTTCATTGAACCGGCGAAGAAACTGCTTGACCGGTTTAAACTTGGGATCGACATTAAGAGTGTGCTCAGCGAGTTCCCTTGGTACACCTGGCATGTCAGAAGGCTTCCACGCAAAAATGTCCCGATTCTCACGGATGAACTCGATGAGCGCGCTTTCCTATTTCGGATCCAAGTTAGCGCTGATGCTAAACTGCTTGGATGAATCGCCAGGAACAAAATCAACCAGCTTAGTCTCATCAGCCGATTTAAACTTCAAGGCTGGATCATGCTCTGTAGTTGGCTTTTTCAAAGAAGTCATATCCGCCGGATCAACATTGTCCTTGTAGAACTTCAACTCCTATGTTGCACAAACCGACTCAGCATAAGCCGCATCACCTTCTTCACATTCCAAAGCAATCTTATGGCTCCCATGAACCGTGATGGTCCCCTTATGGCCCGGCATCTTGAGCTGCAGATAGACATAACAGGGCCTTGCCATGAACTTAGCATAAGCCGGCCGTCCAAACAGGGCATGATACGGGCTCTTGATTTTCACCACTTCAAAAGTCAATGTCTCTGATCTTGAATCATGCTCATCTCCAAAAGCAACCTCCAGAGCTATCTTACCAACTGGATACACTGATTTACCAGGCACCACACCATGGAAGACCGTGTTGAACCCCATGCGACGGAAAGTTTCATAACAAAGGATATTGATACTAGTCCCCCAATCCATGAGTACCTTGGTGAACTTATAACCTCCCACCTGAGGTGCCACCACCAATGCCAGATGACCCGGATTATCAACCCGAGGTGGATGATCCTCTCGACTCCACACAATGGGCTGTTCAGACCAGCGCAAGTAACGGGGCACCGCCGGTTCAACGGAGTTCACTGCCCTTTTATGATGCTTCTGATCGTGCTTGCAGAGGCTAGTGGTGAAGGCATGATACTGCCCACTATCCAACTGCTCTGGGTTGCTCTGGTAACCCGACTGCTGCTGCTGCTGTGACTCCCCTGATGATTATAACCACCCTGGTTGCCCTGATTGCCTTGGTCGCCATGTCTGCCGTGATTATCGTGAAATCCTGAACCGGAACTGCCTCCACCGTAACCCGGCCCATGAGATCCGGGGCCTGAACCGCCGGCCGGTCCATGATCATACCGAAAAAAATCTGAATTTTTGAACTCCCGCATAATATAACCATCCTCCCAGAGGTGCGTGGCCGGCTTATCTCGCGACCCCTGCTTTGGGCAAGGCTGGTTTAACAGGTGAGACAGGCGCTCGGGATTGGGACCTGACCCGCCTCCACGCGGGGCGGTTTACCCTTACGACGTTGGCCATTATACTGCGTGTTGGTATTAGCCACAAAATCTAAACTGTTATCCGCTTTACGCTTACCGCTGTTTCCATGACCCGCCGAGTTATGCTTCTGCCCTAAGGTGCTGCCGCCCTTCTTTCCCTTCCCTGTCTTGTCATCGTCAGACTCGGGGTCCTTGGTACTATCAGAGTCGGCATACTTTACCAGAGCTGCCATAAGTGTTCCCATGTCATTGCAATGACGTTTGAGCCATCCCAACTTCAACTTCAGAGGTGCGAACCGGCAATTGCCTTCCAGCGTTAAAGCTATTGTATCAGCGTTGATGCGGTCCAATGAGTGCAAAATCTCCGAAACCCTGCGCACCCAATGGGTTGTTGATTCTCCTTCCTCTTGAACACAGGCAGCTAAGTCCACAATTGACATGGGCTGCTTGCAAGTGTCTTTGAAATTCTGAATAAATCGGGCTCTTAACTTGGCCCATGATCCAATGGAGTTAGCTGGCAAGTTCTTCAACCAAGTGCGAGTTGTCCCTTCCAACATCATGGCGAAGTATTTAGCACATGCCGCATCATCAACATCCAGCATCTTCATTGCCATATCATAGCTCCCAACCCCTGACGGGATAAATCGGCAGTGTAATTTGGCACTTTACGTGGGCCCTTGAAATCCTTGGGCAGCCGTACATTGCGTAGCGCCGGGACGAGACACGACACCCCAAAGAACTGGAGGTGACTCCTGGTTCCACCGAAGTTGTTGGACGAACCGGAGTAAGCTGATGGGCCGCATTCTGTGCTGCTAACTCCGCCTCTCGACGTGTCCTAGCACGATCCACCACGTCCTGAGCGTCAACACCGCCACCCGCCGGGTTATGGCCACGAGACGGATTACGATTCTGCGCACTGCTCGACACGGCCGGTTCATCAATATGCCGGCTGTAACTCCGGCTTGGTTGGGGGGTGGAATGAATCCTTTCGTGACTGTATGAATAAGCCTACTGCTGAGTCAAAGCTGTCTGAAGGAGCTTCCTAGCCCGTCGCATCTCCACCACTACGGGGGACTCACCGTCGACTAGGAGGGCCGCCAATTGTGAAGCGGCTGCGACTATTATCCAAAGGGTTGGAGTAATGACCCGGAGGCGTCGGCACGTGCTGGGACGGGATATTCTGAGGAGGTGGATCCATTGCGCGCGGCTGAACCGGCGTCCCCGTTCCAGGTGCTTCGACCCGGTTTACCACTGGTTGGTTGCTGGTTCCTGCTCCTGGCGTGTTGAAGAGATTCCTGGCTTCGTAAACCGGAGGCAGGTGAGATCGGTACCTTCTCCTCATTACGTCATTCGATGCGTTCTGATCCAACATAAGCCGATAAGACTGTGCATCTAACTCGGCCTGCTTTGTCATCATCCTGGCGTTTTCAGCGGCCAGGTCCACCTTGGCTTGTGCTATCTGATCCTTCACCTTCGCCACTTCTGCGTTGTGCTGGTTCTGATTCGCCGGGCTGACTTCAGCCGCTAGTAGTGCTGCCAAGGTGTCGAATAAATCGGATAAAACCTGAACCGGCGGTGGCGCAGGGCCTCCTGCCCCAGCTGCTGTCGTCGCCGCTGAACCGGAGATCATCGCCGCGGCGGTCAAAGATTGTGGCGCTGACTGTGTACCGGCCATGAAGATCGCAACTCGGCTTGGCGGATCAAGGGGGTCCGGAATACTGTCGCCATCGGAACAGCCCCTGAACCGGCCATCCTACAACTAATACAATGACTCGGTCTCTCCAGTAGATGACTCGTCACCGGAGTAAACGATGGTTTCACCACCAGATTCCAATCTATCCTCAGATTCCACTCCGTGGATGACTCCCACGAAGGCACGCTTCATGGCAGGCTAAACCCGGGCGGATCTCGCACACTGAGCCGTTTCGACGATGTCGGTGCAGATGTCCAGCTCAGGGCCCGGTTCGCCAATCTTGCCAATGAACACGTGAATGCCGCCGAAGGGGACCCGGTACCTGTACTCAATTGAGCCGGCCTCGGGGCCCCAGCCTGCGTCGTCGATGTAGAGCTTGCCGCGACGACTCTTGGTCATCCGGCCCACAACATATCCCTTGAGCCCTTCGAAGCTGCCCTCTAAGAACTCGAAACCATCGTGTGATAGCCCCATGGTGGGCACCAACTGTCATGGTTTTGTCACGGCAGATGTCTTAGTGAAAGGACTTAGTCATGGAGCCATCGCAACGGGTTAGCTTAAAGGGGTTAAAGCGGACAAAGGACGCAGAGAGTATACTGGTTCGGCCCCTTGCGGTGAAGCTAAAGGCGTAATCCAGTTGTTGTGGGATTGCTAGGGTTTCGATGACCACGGAGCGAATCCGCTATGCCTGGCTCTCGGGTTGTTGTTTGTTGTCCCTAAACCGTCGCCGGGTCGTTCCTTTATATACACATGTTGACGCCCAGCGGTTTACAGAATCCCGAGGCCGGCTCATAAACCTGTCCGGCTCGGTTTCTACCTTTCTTATCTTACAACACAAGTTACATATGATATGGCGGTTTATGTCTACAGGCCATAACCCGCCTCCGGGCTCTGGGCCTTCGCAAAGCGCCACACTCCTTGTCTTCATGAGCTTCAAATATAAATAACTCATTATGGGGATAACCCGATGTAACACCCCGGATGTAACTTTCCATATTTGTAACTCCAACTCTTGCCATTTTCGGCTATGTGTTATGATATTCTCTTCGTGGTCGGGTTTTGTCTTTTGTTTTGCATTTTGTTCATGTCAGGCATCTCATATAAGGTCATCATGTGCATCTCATTTGCATACTTGTTCGTTTCATGCATCCAAGCATTTTCCCGGTTGTCCGTTTTGCAATCCGACACTCCCACACGCACCAGCGCACACCTCTTGTCTCTTTTCGTGAGCGGGTGTTAAACGTTCTCGGAATGGACCGAGGTTTGCCAAGTGGCCTTGGTACACCACCGTTAGGCCACCTGTCAAATTTCGTTCCATTTGGAGGTCGTTTGATGCTCCAACGGTTAACCGGGTAACCGCAAAGGCCTTTAGTGTGTTGCAGCCAAACACCCCTCCAAACAGCCGAATAACCCATCTAAGCCACCTCCATGCTCTCGGTCGTTCAATCACGATCGTGTGGGCGAAAACCGCACTCCATTTGGATTCTCCTAGCTCCCTCTACCTATAAATAGGTGATTCCCCCCGGATTTTCGCACAGACGAAACCCTAGCCCGCTCCCTCTCCGCCGCCGGACGCATCCGGTCCACGCCGGACGAAGTCGCCGCCGCCTCTGCTCCACTCTCGCGCCACCACCTGTTACCGCCGCCTCACTCCACCGCGCGGCCCAGATCCGGCCCGCGCGAGCCCGCGCCCCGCCGCCGAAGCCCGT
>NC_057796.1:132533972-132536322 GCF_018294505.1 Triticum aestivum
CGCTCGCGACGCCGGACTCCCTCCGGTCACCACCCCGAGCCGCCCTCGCCGGCGCGCCTCGCCGCCCCGCCCGACGCCCGCGCGCGCCTCCCCGCGTCAAGCCCCGGCGACCCCGCCGCCGGTGCCGCCTCCTCCGGCCGGCCTCCTCCCTCCTCGACCTCCCCAGCCTCCTCCGGCCATTTCTCCGGCAGGGATCCGGCGAGATCCGCCGCCGCCTGGAAATCCGTGCCGCGGTCAAACCCTAGATCGAGGTCGATTTTCCCCTCTGTTTTCTGCAGTCCTAAGATATATCACGTTATGTGGCTCTGTTCATCGCATCATATCTCCTTGCATACTTCTCCGTTGCATGTGTGTGATATATCGGAATGTTCATCACGAGATGCTCTTCATTTTATTCTATTGTTCCATGCTCGTTTGAGTTCATCTTGATGCCCAAATCTCTGATGCAAGAGTGATATATGATGTTTACTGTTGTTCCTTATCAGAGCTTGATGTTTTGTTATTTTTGTTGCATTTGATGCGTGCATCTCATGGGCATGAGCTCTAGAGGTGTTTCGATGTATGCCATGCCATCTTCACAGGGGTGTATGCCATGTATTTTTGTGATCTATGTTGTGACTAGCACAAGCATGCAAACTAGGCTTCGCGATGTTTCTGTTTTCAGGGACTTAGGATTTTGCTGTCTTTTACCTGCTGTTATTTTGATGCCATGTATCCATGTGTCTAAAGTGAGATCCACGCTTCTTTTGAGTACGTTCAGTAACGATGTTTTGGACATATGGTTATGTTCTATCCGTCCATGCACCTGTTTGCAATTATGGACTGCCGTAGCATGTCTCAATCTTGCTCTACTTTTGCTATAAAATGTTCCTGGCAGAATGTTAACATGATATTCAATTTTGCCAAGGTTGTTGTAGTTGATCCATTCTTGCTATGAACATGCTCTTGCCATGGTTAGCTTATTTAACATGCCACATTGCGGTAGGTATGCTTGTTTTGTCATGCATTGCTTTGTGATGAGTGAATCGAGCTCACAAAGTTGCCCTCATAATTCTGTTAATGCCATGCTCTGTTTTCTGCTGTCTGAAACCTGTTAACGAAACTTGCTATGTTTACATGGGTGCCATCATATCTTCTGAACCTTTTTGGCTCATGGTCAGTAAGGGACTTTTGTTCTATACATTTATTAGATTTATTCCATGCCTTGTTTTGCTATGATAAGTTCCTGTAGCGTGTGTTTTGCTTGCTCTGAACATTGCTACCTGATGCTGTTTCAGCCATGTTCAGTATTTTCACCAAGTCTGTGAAGCTGATATCTTTTGTACTTTTGCCATGCTTGTTTGAGCCTGTTATTTTGTGATTTATCTGTAGCTCAGTGTTCATCTTTTGTCAAGCATCTCTTGTAGATTACTTCCATATGCTTTGTTGCTATGTTGGGCTGATGTAGCATAGGTACTTGATATATTCTAAGTGCTATCATGCTGTTAATCGCAGAATCGTGTCATTCTTGTTTTGCTTGCCATTTGCAAAACGGGCGTCCGTTTCCGGTGGTCTTTATATCGATTTTGACCGAAATCATCTCATCTTTCCAGTGGTATACTTGGTTTGCCAAGTTGATGCTTTTTCATCCTTTTTCTTACGGAGCACGCATATGCATCGCCTTTCACATCTCGCATATCATGCATGTATTGCATCATGTTGCTTGTGCATTTCCCGTGATTGATTGTGCTTCCATTGCTTGTGTTCTTGCTGCGGGTAGAGCCGGGAGACAAGTTCGTGAACGAGGAACCTGTTGAGTACGCTTACAAGGATCAAGCTTTCGATAACTCTGAGAACCTTGCAGGCAAGATGACCATACCCTCGAAATCACTTCTATCTTTGCTTTGCTAGTTGTTCGTTCTATTGCTATGCTGCGCTACCTACCACTTGCTATTTCATGCCTCCCATATTGCCATGTCAAGCCTCTAACCATCCTTTCCTAGCAAACCGTTGTTTGGCTAAGTTACCGCTTTTGCTCAGCCCTTCTTATAGCGTTGCTAGTTGCAGGTAAAGTTGAAGTTGGTTCCATGTTGGAACATGGATATTTCGGGATATCACAATATCTCTTATTTATTTAATGCATCTATATATTTGGTAAAGGGTGGAAGGCTTGGCCTTATGCCTGGTGTTTTGTTCCACTCTTGCCGCCCTAGTTTCCGTCATACTGGTGTTATGTTCCTTGATTTTGCGTTCCTTACGCGGTTGGGTGATTTATGGGACCCCCTTGACAGTTCGCCTTGAATAAAACTCCTCCAGCAAGGCCCAACCTTGGTTTTACATTTGCCTACCTAAAACTTTTCCCTTGGGTTTT
>NC_057796.1:132536641-132543786 GCF_018294505.1 Triticum aestivum
CTGCGGGGCCACCTCGGGGAAACTTGAGGCCTGGTTTTATTCGTAGGATGTCTCATCCGTTGTGCCCTGAGAACGAGATATGTGCAGCTCCTATCCGGATTTGTCGGCACATCGGGCGGCTTTGCTGGTCTGGTTTTCCATTGTCGAAATGTCTTGTAAACCGGGATTCCGAGACTGATCGGGTCTTCTCGGGAGAAGGTTTATCCTTCGTTGACCGTGAGAGCTTATAATGGGCTAAGTTGGGACACCCCTGCCGGGTATTATCTTTCGAAATCCGTGCCCGCGGTTATGTGGCTGATGGGAGTTTGTTAATGTCCGGTTGTAGAGAACTTGACTCTTGACTTAATTAAAATACATCAAGTGTGTGTGTAGCGGTGATGGTCTCTTTTCGGCGGAGTCCGGGAATTGAACACGGTTTGAGTTATGCATGAACGTCAGTAGTTTCAGGATCACTTCTTGATCATTTCTAGCTTCGCGACCGTTGCGTTGCTCCTCTTCTCGCTCTTATTTGCGTATGTTAGCCACCATATATGCTTAGTTCTTGCTGCAGCTCCACCTCATTACCCCATCCTGTCCTACAAGCTTAAATAGTCTAGATCTCGCGGGTGTGAGATTGCTGAGTCCTCGCGACTCACAGATTCTACCAAAACAGTTGCAGGTGCCGACGATACCAGTGCAGATGATGCAACCGAGCTCAAGTGGGAGTTCGACGAGGAACGTGGTCATTACTATGTTTCGTTTCCTGATGATCAGTAGTGGAGACCAGTTGGGACGATCGGGGATCTAGCATATGGGGTTATCTTATTTTCTTTTGGATTTGACCGTAGTCGGTCTATGTGTGGATTCTGGATGATGTATGAATTAATTTATGTATTGTGTGAAGTGGCGATTGTAAGCCAACTCTCATTATCCCATTCTTGTTCATTACATGGGATTGTGTGAAGATGACCCTTCTTGCGACAATACCTACAATGCGGTTAAGCCTCTAAGTCGTGCCTCGACACGTGGGAGATATAGCCGCATCGTGGGCGTTACAAGTTGGTATCAGAGCCATCCCCGACTTAGTTGCCCCCTACTTGATCGAATCGCTGGCGTTGTTGAGTCTAGAACAAAAATGTTTTGAGTCTTAGGATTATATATATCAGAGAGTAGGATTCTTTTTACTCCTCAATCCCTTCGTCGCTCTGGTGAGGCCTCCTGACGTAGAAGTTTTGACTCTTCCCTCCTCAAATTTCACTAAAAAAATTTAGGATCACGCGGGTATCTTGGAATCGTTCCAATGGTTTTGTGACGAGAACATTATTCTTGGTGCCTCCTGACATTTAGGGGTTGTGGCAGTGTCCTAGGGAGTTGAGCTCCGAGGTGTTGTCGTCACAATTTTATCGTTGCAGTTTTGGAATACCTGAGTTTCGCCGACATCAAAAATCTCTTTTATGCAGTTGTTGGTGAGATCACCTCGATGCCACCCAGTACTGGGGCGGGAGTTCGGGAGTATTGCCATAACTCGTATAACGGATGCTTTTCGAAGGTTGAGGTACACGATTTCCGAAGGTTTCTTGGTTATGTGTTGACGGATGGATACAACTTGATCTAGGGATTGCTAGTTTGGGTGATATATTTTGTGTCCCCTGTATCCCCAACACCAGATTGCATAACCAGAAAGTTTCGGGAGTTTATAGGTGGGTTTCAAGTAGCTCTTAGCATTTCTTCCCGCAGATATTTGGTTTGTGATTGGGTGATCCTTACCACTTATTTGTTCCAGTCGTACCTTGTTATTTTATTCATCAATCTCTTATCAAGTGGCTTCTCACCTTAATGGAAGTGTGATGATTTACTATGGAATTCATTCGTTCATCCTCGTTCGAATGTTTATTGTGAAGACTATATGTTGCAATTTCTATCTGTTGTCTATCTGTCTATCAAGATGCTAACGGATGTCACCCTCTTCAGGATGGCTCCGCCAACGCGTCAGAATCCAGAACGCAATGATGGGAGTCAGGCGAACCCTCCGCCACCACCTCCGCCTCCGGAAGCATGGCAAGCTATCATGGCAGCCACCCACGCCAATGCTCAGATGATTTTGCAACTCTTGCAAGAGCGCACCCAAGGGCAAGGCAACCAAGGAAATCAATGCCAAGGCAACAATCAACCTCACTTCGCTACGCTCAACCAGTTCCTCAGAAATAAGCCGAAGTCTTTCAGCTACTGTGCCGAGGCCACGGACGCCGATGATTGGCTCGTGGACATCAACAAGCATTTTGAATGTAGCAATGTCAGGCCTGAGGACTTTGTCAAGTTCGCTTCTTTTCAACTCAAGGATCAAGCTGCCGAGTGGTATCAACAATACAAAGATTCCAGAGGTGGTCGTGTGATTACCTGGGATGATTTCCGCCGAGACTTCAAAGCTCACCACATTCCACAAAGTGTTGTTGAGAGCAAGCGTGAGGAGTTCCGCAATCTCAAGCAAGGCAGCATGTCCGTGTATCAATACAATACCCAGTTTCAGAAACTCGCTCGCTTCGCTAAGCAAGACGTTCCTGATGAAAGAGTATGATCTATCAATTCAGAGGTGGTCTCAGAGAAGATCTGCAATTACCTCTCGTGCTTTTTGAGCCGACCAAGTATGATGATTTCTACAATATGGCACTGAAGCAAGAGGCTGCTCAGCTCAAGTGTGAGGCTTCTAAGAAGAGAGTCAGGGATGCAGTTCAGTCTTCTTCTTCCTCACTAGTGGCTGCTAAGCAACAGAAGTTCTGGTTGCCTCCTCCTCCTCCGTTTCGTCAGCCTTTCCAGTAGAAGAACAAAGGTGGCCATGGATCTTCCCACCCACCCAACCCTGGCTATCAGAACAAGTCTCAGAATCAAGCTCCAAAGTCGAATGCTCCTTATCATCGTCCACTCTCAGAGGTGACTTGCAACAAATGTCAACAGAAAGGTCACTATGCTAACAAGTGCTTCAACCAAAGGCGTCTTCCGCCTCCTCCTCCTGTGAGATCTTCCAGCAATGCAGTGGTCAAGCATAATCCCAAGTCTGCAAAGGTGAACATGATGAATGCAGCTCAAGCGGAGGAATCTACTGATGTGATAATGGGTAATCTCTCAGTTAATGATATTCCTGCAAAAGTTTTATTTGATACTGGTGCATCGCATTCTTTCATGTCACACCCATTTGCATCGAAGCACAATGTTGACACAGACATTTTATCCAAAGTTATGCAAGTTGTTTCTCCGGGAAAGCTTATGACTTCTAGTTTGGTTGCTCCCGATGTCTCTATCAACTTGGGCAACTATAAATTTCTGGCCAAACCAATTGTTCTTGGTGACTCGGATATTGATCTAATTCTCGGCATGGACTGGCTTTCTAAGCACAAGGCTCAACTTGATTGTGCTGCCAGGGAAATTCAATTGACACACTCTTCTGAGGATGTTATCATCTATGCCGCTCGTGATGAAAGCATTCGGTTATTCTCTCTTAATGAGAAGGGCGAGCTAGACGCAATCTCTCAGATTCCAGTCGTTTGTGAGTACCAAGATGTCTTTCCAGAAGAGCTTCCAGGTATGCCTCCTCACCGGCCAGTAGAGTTCGTTATCGATCTTGAGCCTGGTACGGAACCCGTTTGCAAGCGTCCATACAAGCTTGGACCCAAGGAACTGAAAGAATTGAAGAAACAACTCGATGAACAAGAGCGTCTGGGTCTGATCAGACCGAGTTAATCTCCGTGGGGTTGTGGTGTTCTTTTTGTCCAGAAGAAGGATGGCACGGACCGACTTTGTGTCGACTACCGTCCATTGAACAAGAAGACAATCAAGAACAAGTATCCACTTCCCAACATCAATGAGCTATTCGAGCAACCTAAAGGTGCTAAAGTCTTCTCCAAGCTTGACCTTCGTATGGGTTATCATCAGATTCGCATTCGTGAAGAAGATATTCCCAAGACCGCATTCAGAACAAGCTTTGGTTCTTATGAATATAATGTCATGTCTTTCGGCCTTGTCAATGCTCCTCCAACATTCTCGCGAATGATGAATTTCATCTTCAACCCCTATTCCAATGAATTCGTCCTGGTGTATCTCGATGATATCTTGGTCTTCTCCAAGAATAAGAAGGATCATGCCAAACATTTGAGATTGGTGCTCGACAAGCTCAGAGAGTATCAATTCTATGCGAAGTTTTCCAAATGTGAGTTTTGGCTTGATGAAGTTCTTTACCTTGGTCATATCATCTCTGCCAAGGGCATCGCTGTTAATCCAGAGAAGGTGTCTGCAATTGTGAATTGGGAACCTCCTCAGAATGTCAAGCAGCTACGCAGTTTTCTTGGGCTTGCAAGCTATTGCCGAAGATTCGTTGAGAATTTCTCTATGATTGCAAAGCCTCTTTCCAACCTCCTCCAGAAGCATGTGAAGTATGTCTGGACTCCTGAGTGTGACGTTGCTTTCAACACTCTCAAAGAGAAACTCGTCATAGCTCCTATCTTGACTCCTCCTGACGAATCCAAGCCATTCAAAGTTTTCTGTAATGCTTCTCTTCAAGGTCTCGGTGTTGTGTTAATGCAAGAGAAGAAAGTTGTGGCCTATCCTCTCGTCAGTTGAAGCCCAACGAAAAGAACTACCCCACTCACGATCTTGAGTTGGCGGCAGTTGTCCATGCATTAATAACATGGAGACATCTCTTGTTGGGAAGAAAAGTGGACATATTCACCGATCACAAGAGTCTCAAGTACATCTTCACTCAGCCCAACCTCAACCTCAGGAAAACTCGATGGGTCGAGATGATTCAAGTGTACAGTCCGAGTATTGAATATACTCCAGGCAAGGCCAATGTCATTGCAGATGCTTTGAGCAGGAAGGCTTATTGCAACAGCTTAATTCTCAAGCCATTTCAACCGGATCTTTGTGAAGCCTTCCGCAAACTCAATCTCCAAGTTGTTCCTCAAGGCTTTCTTGCCAACCTCCTAGTCTCTTCTACTTTGGAAGATCAAATTCGTGAGGCACAACTCCTGGATACCATGGTGAAGAAGGTGAAACGTGGTATTGACAAGGGTCTTTCCAAATACAAGTGCTATCGCACTGATGACAGAGACACTTTATTCTTCGAGGACCGGATTGTGGTTCCTAAAGGTGATCTAAGGAAAGTCATTATGAACGAGGCGCACAATTCTCTTCTTTCCATTCATCCTAGAAGTACGAAGATGTACCATGACCTCAAGCAGTCGTATTGGTGGACTCGAATGAAGCGAGAAATCGCTCAATTCGTGAATGAAGGTGATGTCTGTCGAAGGGTGAAAGCCGAACACCAACGACCAGCTGGTCTCCTCCAACCTCTTGCTATTCCAGAATGGAAGTTTGATCATATCGAAATGGACTTCGTGACTGGATTTCCAAAGTCCAAGCGCGGAAATGATGCTATCTTCGTTGTCATCGACAAGCTTACTAAAGTGGCTCATTTCCTTCCAATCAAAGAATCTATCACAGCAGCTCAGTTGGCAGAGCTATACACCTCCAGGATTGTCTCCTTGCACGGCATTCCACAATTGATATCTTCAGATTGTGGAAGCATCTTCACTTCTAATTTCTGGGACTCCTTCCAGAAGGCCATGGGCACCAACATTCGCTTCAGCACAGCTTTCCATCCTCAAATTAGTGGCCAAGTCGAGCGAGTCAATCAAATCCTTGAAGATATGCTCAAGGCTTGTGTCATTTCCTTTGGCATGAAGTGGGAAGATTGCCTCCCATATGCCGAGTTCTCCTACAACAACAGCTTCCAAGCGAGTTCGGGCAAGGCCCCATTCGAGATTCTATATGGCAGAAAGTGTCGTACTCCTCTCAATTGGTCAGAGACTGGTGAACGCCAACTTCTTGGTAATGACTTCATCACAGAGGCTGAAGAAATGTGTAAAGTCATCCATGAGAATCTCAAAGCCGCGCAATCACGCCAGAAGAGTTACTATGATAGCAAGCACCGTGAATTGGCTTTCGAGATCGGAGACCATGTCTACCTCCGCGTCTCTCCAATGAAAGGCACTCGTCGCTTCGGTATCAAAGGGAAGCTTGCCCCTAGATACGTGGGTCCTTTTAAGATCATTGGCAAAAGAGACGACCTCGCCTATCAACTTGATCTTCCCTCCAACTTCGCGAATGTGCACGATGTGTTTCACGTGTCACAGCTTCGTAAGTGCTTGAAGACTCCTGAGCGCACCATCAACTTCGAAGAGATTGACCTCCAAGAATATCTGTCTTATCATGAGCACCCCGTTGCTATTCTTGAAGAAACTGAGCGCAAGACTCGCAACAAGTCAATCAAATTCCTAAAAGTGAAGTGGTCGCACCATTCCGACCGAGAAGCCACATGGGAGCGCGAGGACCACCTCCGTTCCGAATATCCGGAGTTCTTTCAGTCCTAGATCTCGGGACGAGATCCTCTCGTAGTGGTGGAGTGTTGTAATACCCCGGATGTAACTCTCCATATTTGTAACTCCAACTCTTGCCATTTTCGGCTATGTGTTATGATATTCCCTTCGTGGTCGGGTTTTGTATTTCGTTTTGCATTTTTTTCACGTCATGCATCTCATATCAGGTCATCATGTGCATCTCATTTGCATACGTGTCGTCTCATGCATCCGAGCATTTTCCTCGTTGTCCGTTTTGCAATCCGACACTCCCACACGCACCGGCGGACCCCTCTTGTCTCTTTTCGTGAGCGGGTGTTAAATGATCTCGGAATGGACCGAGGTTTGACAAGTGGCCTTGGTACACCACCGGTAGGCCACCTGTCCAGTCTCGTTCCATTTGGAGGTCGTTTGATGCTCCAACGGTTAACCGGGTAACCGCAAAGGCCTTTAGTGTGTTGCAGCCAAACACCCCTCCAAACAGCCCAATAACCCATCTAAGCCCCCTCCATGCTCTCGGTCGTACGATCACGATCGTGTGGGCGAAAACCGCACTCCATTTGGAGTCTCCTAGCTCCCTCTACCTATAAATAGGTGATTCCCCCCCGGATTTTCGCGCAGACGAAACCCTAGCCCGCTCCCTCTCCGCCGCCGGACGCGTCCGGTCCGCGCCGGACGAAGTCGCCGCCGCCTCCGCTCCACTCTCGTGCCGCCACCTGTCACCGCCGCCTCTCTCCACCACGCGGCCCGCGCGGCCCA
>NC_057796.1:132544344-132617009 GCF_018294505.1 Triticum aestivum
CCCCGCCGCCCGGGTTCCGCCGACGCCCCGTTCCGCGCTGGCTGGCGACCTCGTCGCCAGTGACTCCGGGCTCCCTCCGGTCGCCGCCCCGAGCCGCCCTCGCCCGCGCGCCTCGCCGCCCCGCCCGACGCCCGCGCGCGCCGCCCCTTGTCAAGCCCCGGCGACCCCGCCGCCGGTGCCACCTCCTCCGGCCGGCCTCCTCTGTCCTCGATCTCCCCGGCCTCCTCCGGCCACTTCTCCGGCGGGGATCCGGCGAGATCTGCCGCCGCCTCGAAATCCGTGCCGCGGTCAAACCCTAGATCGAGGTCGATTTTCCCCTCTGTTTTCTGCCAAGTCCTGAGATATATCACGTTATGTGGCTCTGTTCATTGCATCATATCTCCTTGCATACTTCTTCGTTTCATGTGTGTGATATATCGAAATGTTCATCACGAGATGCTCCTCATTTTGCTCGATTGTGCCATGCTCGTTTGAGTTCATCTTGATGCCCAAATCTCTGATGCAAGAGTGCTATATGATGTTTACTGCTGTTACTTATCAGAACTTGATGTTTTGTTATTTTTGTTGCATTTGATGTGTGCATCTCATGGGCATGAGCTCTAGAGGTGTTTTGATCTATGACATGCCATCTTTACAGGGGTGTATGCCATGTATTTTTGTGATCTATGTGGTGACTAGCACAAGCATGCAAACTAGGCTTCGTGATGTTTCTGTTTTCAGGGACTTGGGATTTTGCAAAGTCTTTTACCTGTTGTTATTTTGATGCCATGTATTCATGTGTCTACAGTGAGATCCATGCTTCTTTTGAGTATGTTCTGTAAGGATGTTTTGGACATGTGGTTATGCTCTATCCAGCCATGCCCTTGTTTGCAATTATGGAGTGCCGTAGCATGTCTCAATCTTGCTCTACCTTTTCTATAAAATGTTCCTGGCAGAATGTTAATATGATATTCAATTTTGCCAAGGTTGTTGTAGTTGATCCATTCATGCTGTGAACTTGCTCTTGCCATGGTTAGCTTCTTTAACATGCCAACTTGCGGTAGGTATGCTTGTTTTGTCATGCATTGCTTTGTGGTGAGTGAATAGAGCTCACAAAATTGCCCTCATAATTCTGTTAATGCCATGCTCTGTTTTCTGCCAAGTCTGGAACCTGTTAACGGAACTTGCTATGTTTACATGGGTGCCATCATATCTTCTCAACCTTTTTTGCTCATGGTCAGTAAGGAACTTTTGTTCTATGCATTTAGTAGATTTATGCCATGCCTTGGTTTGCTATGATAAGTTCCTGTAGCATGTGTTTTGCTTGCTCTGAACATTGCTAGCTGATGCCATGTTCAGTATTTTCACCAAGTCTGTGAAGCTGATATCTTTTGCACTTTTGCCATGCTTATTTGAGCCTGTTATTTTGTGATTTAGCTATAGCTCAGTGTTCATCTTTTGTCAAGCATCTCTTGTAGATTACTGCCATATGCGTTGTTGCTATGTTGGGGCGCTGTAGCATAGTTACTTGATGTATTCTAAGTGCTATCATGCTGTTAATCGCAGAATCAGGTCATGCTTGTTTTGCTTGCCATTTGCAAACCGTGCATCCGTTTCCGGTGATCTTTATACCGATTTCGACCGAAATCATCTCATCTTTCCAGTGGAATACTTGGTTTACCAAGTTGATGCCTTGTTCATCCTTTTTATTTTGGAGCACGCATATGCATCGCATTTCACATCTCGCATATCATGCATGTATTGCATCATGTTGCTTGTGCATTTCCCGTGATTGATTGTGCTTCCATTGCTTGTGTTATTGCTGTGGGTAGAGCCGGGAGACGAGTTCGTCAACGAGGAACCTGTTGAGTACGCTTACAAGGATCAAGCTTTCGACAACTCTGAGAACCTTGCAGGCAAGATGACCATACCCTTGAAATCACTTCTATCTTTGCTTTGCTAGTTGTTCGTTTATTGCGATGCTGCGCTACCTACCACTTGCTATTTCATGCCTCCGATATTGCCATGTCAAGCCTCTAACCATCCTTTCCTAGCAAACCGTTGTTTGGCTAAGTTACCGCTTTTTCTCAGCCCTTCTTATAGCGTTGCTAGTTGCAGGTAAAGTTGAAGTTGGTTCCATGTTGGAACATGGATATTTCGGGATATCACAATATCTCTTATTTATTTAATGCATCTATATATTTGGTAAAGGGTGGAAGGCTCGGCCTTATGCCTGGTGTTTTGTTCCACTCTTGCCGCCCTAGTTTCCGTCATACCGGTGTTATGTTCCTTGATTTTGCGTTCCTTATGCGGTTGGGTGATTTATGGGACCCCCTTGACAGTTCGCCTTGAATAAAACTCCTCCAGCAAGGCCGAACCTTGATTTTACATTTGCCTACCTAAACCTTTTTCCCTTGGGTTTTCGCAAGCCCAAGGGTCATCTTTATTTTAACCCCCCCGGGCCAGTGCTCCTTCGAGTGTTGGTCCGAACCGAGTAGACTGCGGGGCCACCTCGGGGAAACTTGAGGCCTGGTTTTACTCGTAGGATGTCTCATCCGTTGTGACCTGAGAACGAGATATGTGCAGCTCCTATCCGGATTTGTCGGCACATCGGGCGGCTTTGCTGGTCTTGTTTTACCATTGTCGAAATGTCTTGTAAACCGGGATTCCGAGACTGATCGGGTCTTCCCGGGAGAAGGTTTATCCTTCTTGACCGTGAGAGCTTATAATGGGCTAAGTTGGGACACCCCTGTAGGGTATTATCTTTCAAAAGCCGTGCCCGCGGTTATGTGGCAGATGGGAGTTTGTTAATGTCCGTTTGTAGAGAACCTGACTCTTGACTTAATTAAAATACGTCAACAGTGTGTGTAGCCGTGATGGTCTCTTTTCGGCGGAGTCCGGGAATTGAACACGGTTTGAGTTATGCATGAACGTAAGTAGTTTCAGGATCACTTCTTGATCATTTCTAGCTTCGCGACCGTTGCGTTGCTCCTCTTCTCGCTCTTATTTGCGTATGTTAGCCACCATATATGCTTAGTGCTTGCTGCAGCTCCACCTCATTACCCCATCCTTTCCTACAAGCTTAAATAGTCTTGATCTCGCGGGTGTGAGATTGTTGAGTCCTCGCGACTCACAGATTCTACCAAAACAGTTGCAGGTGCCGACGATACCAGTGCGGATGACGCAACCGAGCTCAAGTGGGAGTTCGACGAGGAACGTGGTTGTTACTATGTTTCGTTTCCTGATGATTAGTAGTGGAGCCCAGTTGGGACGATCTGGGATCTAGCATATGGGGTTATCTTATTTTCTTTTGGATTTGACCGTAGTCGGTCTATATGTGGATTCTGGATGATGTATGAATTAATTTATGTATTGTGCGAAGTGGCGATTGTAAGCCAACTCTCGTTATCCCATTCTTGTTCATTACATGGGACTGTGTGAAGATGACCCTTCTTGCGACAATACCTACAATGCGGTAATGCCTCTAAGTCGTGCCTCGACACGTGGGAGATATAGCCGCATCGTGGGCGTTACACCCGACCTCTCCTGGCCGGTTTATACCCAGTAGTAATATCCCCAATAGAAATGGTGAAGGATGAACCACCCTCGATGACCACGACCAAATAGCTACACTACAAAGATCTCATCAGGAGTGATGTATGAGGTTCCACCCTCGGCACTCGATGGTAGCTCTGCAGAGTGGAGCAACAATAGGGGCGTGATGTGATGTGAGGTGTCGGGCTCTGGTCGTCGATCACGTTGATCGAGTCGTCGATTATGAAGCAGGGGCAACAAGGACAAGGTGGGGGTCACTGATGGATCACTAACCAACCTATACTAATCAGTTTAGGGTAAGCAGGTAAGGTACAACAGCAGGTACAAAAGCAGGCTATGCATCAGAATAGGAGCAATCAATTACAGTAGAAAAATCTAATGCAAGCATGAGAGAATGGAATGGGCGATATCGGGATGATCAAGGGGGGGGCTTGCCTGGAAGGTCCGCTGAAAGGGAAGAAGGGTCATCATCGACATAGTCGATTACAGGGGCATCAGCAGTGGTCTCGGGGTCTATCGGAGAGGGGAAGAAACAGTAAATATTGAGGGAGCCCTGGATTAGGGGGTCCTCAGACGACCGGGCTATATACTTTAGCCGGACTGTTGGACGATGAAGATACAAGATTGAAGACTTCGTCCCGTGTCCGGATGGGACTCTCCTTGGCGTGGAAGGCAAGCTTGGCAATACGGATATGTAGATCTCCTCCCTTGTAACCGACTCTGTGTAACCCTAGCCCCCTCCGGTGTCTATATAAACCGGAGGGCTTAGTCCGTAGGACAACAACAATCATACCATAGGCTAGCTTCTAGGGTTTAGCCTCTACGATCTCGTGGTAGATCAACTCTTGTAATACTCATATCATCAAGATCAATCAAGCAGGAAGTAGGGTATTACCTCCACCGAGAGGGCTTGAACCTGGGTAAACATCGTGTCCCCCGCCTCCTGTTACCATCCGCCTTAGACGCACAGTTCGGGACCCCCTACCCGAGATCCGCTGGTTTTGACACCGACATTGGTGCTTTCATTGAGAGTTCCACTGTGCCATCACCGTAAGGCCTGATGGCTCCTTCGATCATCGGCAATGATGCGATCCAGGGTGAGGTTTTCCTCCCCGGACAGATCTTCGTATTCGGCGGCTTCGTACTGTGGGCCAACTCGCTTGGCCATCTGGAGCAGATCGAGAGCTACGCCCCTGGCCATCAGGTCAGGTTCGGAAACTTGAACTATACTGCCGACATCCGCGGAGACTTGATCTTCGACGGATTCGAACCCATGTCAGGTGCGCCGCGCAATCACGACGAGCATGACTTAGCTCTGCCATCGGACAGTGTTCGGGAGATCATACCTGCAACTACTCCGGCCCTCAATCCGGAACAAATTGCGCCATCTGAGGACGGGTGGATAGACCCCGCCACGGAGGCCGCACTCTCAGTGGCGATAGAGCCGAGTACTGACTCCACCTCCTACGAGAGCCGTGTACCCGAACCATTGGATTCGTCCCCGGCGACGGGCTCCGAGCCGCTTGCGTCCGTGCCTATCGAATCCGATAGGCCACTGATCATGGAGTTTACCTCCGCGGATATCTTTCAGCACTCGCCTTTTGGCGATGTGCTAAATTCATTAAGGTCTCTCTCCTTGTCAGGAGAACCTTGGCCGAACTATGTCCGGCTAGAATGGGATGTGGACGAGCGATTTAACCGACATGCTCGACTTCGACTCCGAAGACATCGACAGTATGGACGACGATGTAGGAGACGAACAGGAACCACTGCCCACAGGGCGCTGGACCGTCACCTCATCATATGATATATACATGGTGGATACCCCCAAAGAAGACGATGGCGATAAGACAGCGGAGGATGACCCCTCTAAGAAGCAACCCAAGCACCGACGTCAGCGGCGCCGCTCTAAGTCCCGCGATAGCAAAAGTAGCGATACCGGCACAAGAGACAATAACACTCCGGATAGTGCCGAAGACGACGACAATCCCCTCTAGCCAGATTTAGAGCGGGAGGATGAACAAGCTAGCCCTCCAGAATAGGCAGCAGACGGAGAAACGAAGGATGAAAATTACATGCCTCTCTCCGAAGACGAGGTGAGCCTCGGCGACGAAGAATTTATCGTGTCTGAGGATCCCGTCGAGCAGGAGCGCTTCAAGCGCCGGCTTATAGCCACAGCAAATAGCCTGAAGAAAAAGCAAAAACAGCTTCGAGCTGATCAAGATCTGCTAGCGGATAGATGGACCGAAGTCCCTGCGGTCGAGGAATACGAACTCGAACGCCCAACCAAGAGTTACCCAAAATGCAGGTTGCTACCCCAACTCGAGGAGGAAGCATTAAAACCTACATCACCAGCATTTGATGCGGCGGATCGGCCACCTCGTGGCCGAGACAGAGGGGCATATCAGCCCGAAGTCCAGCCCGCACCCCGTCGCCAGACAACCAAATACACCAAGGCCCGGGGCAACACGCTGGACCTGCGAGACGTATTGGAAAACAAAGTAGGGCATACAAGATCAATCTACGGATCACGGGGTCGCGCCCCAACGCGTGATGATGATCGTCACGCCAGATACACTAAAAGAAAATCCGGCCGGGCCGAATACAGCAGACAAGACTCGTATGAACTGCGTCGTGATATAGCCCGGCACAGAGGCACCGCACACCCCCTATGCTTCACTGATGAAGTAATGGATCACGAATTCCCAGAGGGTTTTAAACCCGTAAATATTGAATCATATGATGGTACAACAGACCATGCGGTATGGATCGAGGATTTCCTCCTCCACATCCACATGGCTCGCGGTGATGATCTAGATGCCATCAAGTACGTCCCACTAAAACTCAAAGGATCAGCTCGGCATTCGCTGAATAGCTTGCCAGCAGACTCCATTGGTAGTTGGGAGGACTTGAAAGATGCATTCCTTGACAACTTCCAGGGCACTTATGTGCGGCCACCAGATGCTGATGACTTGAGCAATATAATTCAGCAGCCAGGGGAATCAGCCAGGAAATTCTGGACCAGGTTCCTAACTAAGAAAAACCAAATTGTCGACTGTCCGGATGCAGAGGCCTTAGCGGCATTCAAGCATAACATCCGTGACGAGTGGCTCGCCCGGCACCTCGGTGAGGAGAAGCCGAAGTCTATGGCAGCCCTCACGACACTCATGACCCGCTTTTGCGCGGGCGAGGATAGCTGGTTGGCTCGTAGCAATAACGCATCAAGGAATCCTGGCACTTCAGATACCAAAGATACTAACGGCAGACCACGTCGTAACAGACACAAGCGCTGCAACAACGGCGATAACGCCGAAGATACGGCAGTCAATGCCGGATTCAGTGGCTCTAAATCCGGTCAGCGGAAAAAGCCATTCAAAAGAAGTACTCCCGGGCCGTCCAGTTTGGACCGCATACTCGATCGCTCGTGTCAAATTCACGGCACCCCCGATAGGCCAGCCAATCACACCAACAGAGAATGCTGGGTGTTCAAGCAGGTCGGCAAGTTGAATGCCGAAAACAACGACAAGGGGTTGCATAGCAACGACGAGGAGGAGCCCCGGCCGCCGAACACGGGAGGACAGAAGAGGTTCCCCCCCACAAGTGAAAACGGTGATCATGATATACGCAACCCACATTCCCAAGAGGGAATGGAAGCGTGCACTAAGGGACGTCTATGCGATGGAGCCAGTCGCCCCAAAGTTCAACCCATGATCCTCTTGTCCGATCACCTTCGATCGCAGGGACCACCCCACTAGTATCCGTCATGGCGGATCTGCCGCATTGGTCCTCGGCCCCATCATTGACGGATTTCACCTCACTCAAGTCCATATGGACGGCGGCAGCAGCCTGAACCTGCTCTATCAGGATACCGTGTGCAAAAAGGGTATAGACCCCTCGAGGATCAAACCCACTAAAACCACCTTTAACGGCGTCATCCCAGGTGTAGAGGCCCATTGCACGGGCTCAATCACACTGGAAGTGGTCTTCGGATCTCCGAACAACTTCCGAAGCGAGGAGTTAATCTTCGATATCGTCCCGTTCCGCAGTGGCTATCACGCACTGCTCGGGCGAACCGCATTTGCAAGATTCAATGCGGTACCGCATTACGCATACCTCAAGCTCAAAATGCGAGGACCTCGTGGGGTAATAACAGTCAATGGAAACACGGAGCGCTCGCTCCGCACGGAGGAGCACACTGCGGCCCTCGCAGCAGAAGCGCAAAGCTGCCTTATTAGGCAAACCGCCAATTCAGCGAAAAAGACCCCGGACACCTTCAAGCGAGTCCGGAGTACCCCGCAGGCGGATCGACAGGCACGTTTTGAGCTCGACTAGCAATTCGGCCTCCGTCCTAGTCCCAGTCAAGTGGCGAAATTCGTGCCACGCGTACATAACTACGCGCTAAAGATGCCATGGGCATAGGCGGAGGCACCACTACGGCCCGTCCCACAAGGCGGCTCAACCGCCCCAGGAGCCGTATACCTTCATCATTTTCTCTTTCAGGACCTTACTCTCTAGAAGCCCTTTTCGGCAGTCTGATTGCTAGAAGCACTACGAGAAGAAAATACCAAGGAAGCAAGAAGCTCTGACGTACAAGGGAATCCCCAGGTGGTCTCTAATAACGATCGAAATACCTGTTTTAAATACCCATACGCAGCTTGCCCTTGGATAGGACATGTCAAATAGTCCTATTTTTTGCTTATTGCACTACTTGTATCCATACGCTTTGATGTACTATTTAATAACAATGCGTTGTGTTACCCTATTATTGCATTACCCTTTCTTTTTTCTTTTCTTGTCTGCTTAATTACGATAGATTGCACTCGTACATCCAAGTATGACTAGTACGCCAGGGGCTTCAGCATACCACATAATACGGCGTGAGAAGTCCGAACACTTTCGACAGTGCGGCACCCCGAACTTATAGCATTATATGCATCAGCTCTGAATCATGTCTTGGGTCGATAGTTGGGTTTGCCCGGCTCCCACGTTTTGGTACCTTACGTTCCGCAAAATCGGCTAAGGTAGCGCTGGGAGAACTACTGCGATTGTGTCCCGGTTCTTCCGGACGAGCACCTCAGTAGAGAAAGCCGAAAACTAACTGCCATGATGAGGCGAGAGCTGGTCGCTGTTCGAGAGGTCTCAAGTCCTTAAAGACTTTTTCCGCTTCGGGCGAGGAGTCGGCCTTGCCCGACTTAGGCGTATATAGCGCCCCAAATTCGGCCTTCCGAGTACTAGGGGCTTCGCCAAAATTTAAAATTGTAGACTTCTATGGCTAAGTGAGGGTGATAAAACTTTATAGTCCGATTGCCTGGTTCGCTGTGCTGAACACCTCCTTCGAAGGACCCAAAATTGGGATAAAGAGTGTTCAGGTTTATCCCGAACACCCCAGTACTAGTTATATGGGGGCAGAAGCCGACGACTGGCCAACCCTCAGATTTCATAAACGGCCGCACAGAAGGTAATATTTTAAATTAACAAGCGTTGCATAGCGCAAATTAACTCGTTTCACATTACAGGATCAGATGAGTACATTCATTCGAATATTACATCCTTAGCACATTCCTCCGCCACAAGGCGGGAACCCTTCAGGACACTGTCATAATACATTGCGGGGTGGCGATGCTCCTTGCCTTCCGGCGGCCCCTCCTTCACCAGCTTTACAGCGTCCAGCTTCGTCCAGTGCACCTTCACCCGGGCAAAAGCCCTGCGCGCACCCTCGATGCACACGGACCGCTTTATGACTTCAAGCCATGGGCAGGCGTTCACAAGCTGCCTCACAAGACCGAAGTAGCTATCAGGCAGGGGCTCGCCAGCCCACATCCGGACTATAAGACCCTTCATGGCCTGTTCGGCCGCCTTCTGGAGCTCGACCAGTTGCTTCAGCTGGTCGCTCAAGGGCATTGGGTGTTCGGTCCCAGTATACTGAGACCAGAACAACTTCTCCGTCAACCTCCCCTCCTCAGCCCGGTACAACTCCGCGGCATCCAACACACTGCGGGGAAGATCTGCGAACGCTCCTGGAGAGCTCCGAACTCGGGTAAGTAAAAAGAAAGTTTCCTTCACATGCTTGCTTTGCATAATGAATGCCTTACCCGCTGCTATCTTCTTAACCGCCTCAATTTCCTAGAGGGTCTTCTGGGCTTCGGCCTTGGCATTTTGTGCGCTTTCGAGGGCCTTCGCAAGCTCGGACTCTCGCGTCTTGGAGTCAAGCTCCAAGGACTCGTGTTTTTTGGCGAGAACCTGGAGCTCTTGCTGCACCTCGCCCACCCGGGCTTCTTGCTTTTCTCGCTCGATGCGCTCCTTGGCCGCTTTGTCTTCGGCCTCGGATAGCGCCTTCTGCAGGGTCGCCACTTCAGTCGTGGCCCCTAGCAAAATTCATGGCGATCCTATTATTCTAACACCAAATCTTAATAAAGTACAGACGGGGTATGACTTACCTTTGTTCTCTACGAGCTGCCTCTTGGTAAGGCCGAGCTCTTCCTTGGACCGCTCAAGGTCCTGCTTCAGCGCAGCAACCTCCGCAGTACGTGCAGCAGCGGCTAGCATTGAAGCCTACATATGCACATAGACATATTCCGATTAGACTCCTGCGGTCATTATTTGATCCTCTATTCGGCCTTTCATCGCGAACGCCAAACAGAGCATCAGGGGCTACTTTCTATGCGGTAATATTTTCTTATAATTTGATTACTTACCTGAAAGCCTGTTAGGAGGCTGGCACAGGCTTCATTTAGTCCGCTTTTGGCGGACTAAACCTTCCCGATCACCGCACTCATGATAGTGCGGTGCTCTTCGTCGATGGAAGCGCCGCAAAGCGCTTCCAGCAGGTTGTCCGGTGCCTCTGGATGGACAGAGGCCACCGGCACAGGCGGCTTGCCCCTCTTAACTAGGGGTCGCCTGACAGAGTCCTGAACCACTGGAGGTTCCGGCGCAGTGTTCGGCTGGGGGCCGAATTCGGAGCCCATGGGAGTCTTGCTCCCCTTGCGCCCAGGGTCCGGAATGTCGCCTTGAGGCACCTCCAGGACTACCTCCCCTCGGCTCGGTGCCCTTTGAGACAACACCTCGACGTTTTCCGTAGGGCGAGGAGAGGAGGCGGTCAGAAGTGAATCGCTATTCATATCCGACGGGTCCAAAGAACCATCCGACGAAGATACGTCGATATGGGCTCGGGACGGACTGCATAATCATGTTCGGCGTGATGAGAAGCAGTGTAATAAAACATACATTAATTACTATGGTATCCAGATACTTACGACTTCGCCAGGGGCTTGTCCCTGGGCAACCACTCGTCGTCACTGTAGGCGGCCGTCGTGGAGCAGTCCGTGAGGAGGGTCCTTCCCTTCTTGGACCCTTCGGCCTCCCCGGATGGGGCGGCCTTCCTTTTCTTGTCTCCCCTGGCTGGGGGGAGAAGTCTCCTCTTCCTCCTCCTTCTTTTCGTGGGAGGAGTGCGCCTCGGTGCTTTCGGATGAAGAGTCCGATATAACCTTGCGCCAGAGACCCTTCCGGGTCCCCGTGGCCTTCTTCTTTGCCTTCTTCACCGGCACCTCGTAAGGCGCCGAAACCAGCATCTCCGTTAGGAGAGCATCTGCTGGATCTTCAGGCAGAGGGGCTGGGCAATCGATCTGCTCCGCTGTCTCTACCCAGTCCTGTTAAATGGCATGGAGGTTTAGATCCCGCACATGGTTAAACATCTTATGAGATATAAAAGACTTACCGGATTGGCAGGGCCCTTTGCGCTGAGTCCGCGGTCCTCGGTATGGGGAGGAGGTACCTCGGCGCCCTTGAACAACACCTTCCAGACGTCCTTGTGCATCGTGTCGAAGAGCTCTCGCAGCGTCTGGTGCTCGGCCGGGTCGAACTCCGACAAATTGAATGCCCGTCGTTGACACGGGAGGATCCGGCGGAAGAGCATGACCTGGACCACGTTGACGAGCTTGATTTTCTTACTCATCATGTTTCTGATGCATTTTTGGAATCCGGTCAGCTCCACCGATGAACCCCAGGACAGGCCCTTCTCTTTCCAGGAGGTGAGCCGCGTGGGGATTCCGGATCGGAATTCGGGGGCCGCCACCAAGTTGGTGTCGTGCGGCTCGGTGATGTAGAACCACCCCGATTGCCACCCCTTTATGGTCTCCACATAGGAGCCTTCGAGCTAGGTGACGTTAGGCATTTTTCCTACCATGGCACCTCCGCACTCCGCTTGCTGGCCGACCACCACCTTCGGCTTAACATTGAAGGTCTTCAGCCACAGGCTGAAGTGGGGCCTGATGCGGAGCCAGGCCTCGCACACGACGATAAACGCCGAGATGTTGAGTTTGAAATTGGGGGCCAGATCGTGAATGTCCAGCCCGTAGTAGAACATGACCCCGCGGACAAACGGGTGGAGCGGAAACCCTAGTCCGCGGACGAAGTGGGTAAGGAAAACCAACCTCTCATGGGGTTCTGGCGTAGGGATGATCTGCCCCACATCTGGCAGCCGGTGTGCGATATCCGCAGCTAGATATCCGGCTCCTCGTAGCTTTGTGATGTTCTCCTCCATGACAGAGGAGAGCATTTACTTGCCTCCTGCTCCGGACATGCTTGGAGTGGTTTGAGGAGAAAAACGCAAACTTGGGCGCTGGAGCTCGAGTGCGCAAGAATGGATGAGCAAGGAGGAAGAAGGTGTGGGTGAAAAGGGTGAATTCTTGTCCCTTTATAAGGGCGGAAGAAGCTATGCGCCTCTCCACCTACCTGGTAAACTCGCTCATTCCCCAAGCGCCGTAATTGATGACGCGGTTGGGTTACCCACACCCGTATTAATGAGAATCCCGTGATAAGGGGACACGATCTCTGCTTCGACAAGACGTGCCAAGAAAACCGCCTCACAACATGTGCAGTAGCTGGTTGAGAAAAACAGTTCGAATAATGACCGGGCCGTGGTATGATGTCATGCTCCCGAACGTGTCAGCAGATTAGATTTGTGAAAATATTATTCTCTCTACGGTGGTATGTGGAACTTGTTTTGCAGAGCCGGACACTATCCTTGTGTTCAAAAATCTTCTATGGAGTATTTGCAGGAAGAACCCGCCTTGCAATGCCGAAGACAATCTGCCCGCCGGACTCATCATCATTGAAGACTGGTTCAGGGGCTACTGAGGGAGTCCTGGATTAGGGGGTCCTTGGACGGCCGGGCTATATACTTTAGCCGGACTGTTGGACTATGAAGATACAAGATTGAAGACTTCGTCCCGTGTCCGGATGGGACTCCTTGGCGTGGAAGGCAAGCTTGGCAATACGAATATGTAGATCTCCTCCCTTGTAACCGACTCTGTGTAACCCTAGCCCCCTCTGGTGTGTATATAAACCGGAGGGCTTAGTCCGTAGGACAAAAACAATCATACCATAGGCTAGCTTCTAGGGTTTAGCCTCTACGATCTCGTGGTTGATCAACTCTTGTAATACTCATATCATCAAGATCAATCAAGCAGGAAGTAGTGTATTACCTCCATTGAGAGGGCCCGAACCAGGGTAAACATCGTGTCCCCCGCCTCCTGTTACCATCCGCCTTAGACGCACAGTTCGGGACCCCCTACCCGAGATCCGCCGGTTTTGACACCGACAAATATAATGCAAACAAATGCAACACAGATGCATGACAGTGGTAACATGCTGGGCTAGGGGTTTTCTAACGTGGTGCTACACGATACCGGTGAAGGGTGATAACATCAGGAAAAGTTTTCCCGAAGTTTGGCATTTTCTGACAAATGAATCGGAGGGGGGCGGTTGCATGTTCCATATGATAGGGACGTGTGGCAGACGAACGAAGAGCGTATCCGGATTCGTCTCGTCGTTCTGAGCAACTTTCATGTATATAACTTTTTCATCCGAGCTACAGATTATTTTCTATGATTTATCAAAGTTTTAGCAATATTATGTAAATCATTGAAATGTTGCTAAGTCTGAGAATTCGACAGTTTTAAACATCACTTGGCTTTTGTCAAAATGCTACAACTATGGATCTGTACCTCCTATGATTTTGTGCCTTATATCAATTTTGAGCGTTTTTCTGTGATCTACATGTTAGTACCAACTACATCCATATTAGAGTACATTTGCCTGATCATCAACAGCACTAAAGTAGCTATGAAAATAAAGCTGTTTTCAGTTTTTCACTTAACAGAACTTGGCATTTTGTGATTTTTGTAGGATTTAATACATGCAACTTAAGGATTTGGTCCAGTGGGATAAAATGGGTTTCTCATGTATACTTTCTACTCATATTTGTTTTAGCCTTGTCAACAGTTATTTAACCGCTGTTTAGAGGCTGTCTAGGGGGTTAGTCAGTGTAAAATTTGTAAAGCTAGCCATAGCTACACTAATTAGCAGAAACAATAGATTCAGTAGAGCAGCGGCGGCATGCACACGAGCTAGGCATGGGGCGCGGCGCTGCATTGCGTGAGGCTGGGCCGATGAGCGACCTGGGGCGAGGGGCGAGGCTGGCCGTGGCTACAGGGCGGCTGGGCGTGGCCCACGCGCGGGCGCGGCCGGGGCGCTCTGGCAGGCGCGCGCAGGAAGCGCCGGTGACAGCAGCAGCAGCAAAAATACGTAGGACGGGGCTCACGGGGAGGCTACGGCGCGGGACGAGCAACGGCGCCAGGCGGCAGCTGCAGCAAAAGGCGACGGTGGCGGCATGGTTGCCGCAGGCGGCAGCGAAGGGAAGCAGCAGAGCAAGGAACGATAGGGGAGCAAGTAAGCCTGCGGCCACGGTGTGAGGCGCGGGGAGCGCGTGCCCGTCGAGAGCTAGACGGTGCGGTGCGGCGACCTACGGCGACAGACAAAAGAGGGGGAGAGCGGGGAAAGAGGCTCATGTTGAGGCACACGGTGGCCGGCGGGATCTTAGGAGCGCAGGGGTGCTGGTCGGAGTCGAAGGGACGGCGGCGATCCGAGGAAGACAACCTCGATCTGTGTAGCAGGGGCTTCCTGGCTCGATCTCGAGGGCGCAAGCGACGAAGACGACGATGACGGCTCTTCTGGACAGCAATGCCGGCGCAGAGGTTGTCGTTCACCGCGGTGGTGACGGGTAGTGGCGACCATGGCGTTCGGTTGAGCGGAGAGGGCGACGAGGGAGAGAGAGAAGATGGATCTGAGAGGAGGGCGCCGAGGAGGAGTGAGGAGTGGGTGGAGTGTCAGAGGAGGAGGGGAGGAGGCCGAGCGTCGGGGCCTTATCCTCCCCCGACGGGGATGGCGAGAGGGTTCGGTGGCGACCAGCCAGCGCGGTCGCTCGGTCGCCTCACTGTAGGTGGGAGACGACCGGGGGTCGCTGGACTGGGCCGGTCTAGTGGCCAAGGCCCGGGGGAATAGTGGGGAGCCTTTTCCTTTGATTCTTTTACTTGTTTTGTTTTGTTTTCCTTTTATAGTTTCTATTTTCAATTAAGTTTCCTTTTATTTATTTATTTTTAGTTTTGTAAAATATAAACATAGCCCCAAAATTAGTATTACTATTTAGGCTACTGCCATAATTAATTTGGCACAATAATGAAATAGGTTTGTATATGTTTATTATTTAAAGGCATTTAATAGTTGTTTTAGTCACTGTTAAATTCACAAAAGGGTATTTTAATATTTTACAAAAGTGTTCAGTCACCACGTTAATTAGTTATGGAATATTTGCCACACACTGAACATTTTATTTTGCATGTTTGAGAAATTTGAATCTTGGGCATCAATTTGAATTTGAGTTTGAACTAAGATTTGGATCAAGCGAGGATTGGCAATAGTAATGTGATAACCTACCATCATTAGCAGGGGATTACTGTATCTTAATTATCCGAGCGTCACAAGTATTCTAATAAATTCCGATTCATGCATGTCTCTCCCAAAAGGTGTGTATAGCAAGGATTATTATGGTAAAACTAAAAAGCAAAGACTCAAATCATACAAGACGCCGCAAGCAAAACATATATCATGTGGTAATATAGCCTCAAGTAAAGTTACCGATAGACGAAGACGAAAGAGGAGATGCCTTCCGGGGCATCCCCAAGCTTAGGATTTTGGTTGTCCTTGAATTATACCTTGGGGTGCTTTGGGCATCCCCAAGCTTAGGCTTTTGCCACTCCTTACTCCAAAATCCATCAAATCTTTACCCAAAAACTTGAAAACTTCACAACACAAAACTTCAACAGAAAATCTCATGAGCTCCGTTAGTATAAGAAAATAAACCACCACTTTAAGGTACTGTAATGAACTCATTATTTATTTATATTGGTGTTAAACCTACTATATTCCAACTTCTCTATGGTTCATACACCCTGATACTACACATTGATTCATCAAAATAAGCAAACAACACACGAAAAACAGAATCTTTCAAAACAGAACAGTCTGTAGAAATATGATTTGTTCGAATACTTCTGGAATTCCAAAAATTCTGAAAAACTAGGACAACATGGATAATTTGTATATTGATCTACTGCAAAAAGAGTTGGCATGTTATCATGTTCTGGTGAATTTTAACAATTATTTTTGTGAGCACAAAGTTTCTGTCTTTTTCAGCAAGATCAAACAACTATCACCCAAGAAGATCCTATTGGATCTACTTGGCACAAACACTAACTAAAACATAAAACCACATCTAAACATAAGCTAGATGAATTATTTATTACTAAACATGAGCAAAAATCAAAGAACAAAAATAAAATTGGGTTGCCTCGCAACAAGCGCTATCGTTTAACGCCCCTAAGCTAGGCTTTGAGATTTTGATGATGCTCACATGAAAGACAAGAATTGAAGCATAAAGAGAGCATCATATAGCATGTGAAAAACACATATAAGTCTAACATACTTCCTATGCATAGGCATCTTATACGCAAACAAATTATCAAGGCAAGCAAATCCTAGCATATGCAAGGAAGAAGAAAGAAACAATAGCAATCTGAACATAATGAGAGGTAATTTAGTAACATGAAAATTTCTACAACCATATTTCCCTCTCTCAAAATAATTACATGTGGGATGATAATCAAATTCAACAATATAGCTATCACACAAAATTTTCTCTTCATGATCCACATGCATGCAAAGTTGACACTCTTCCAAAATAGTGGGATTATCATAAAATAAAGTCATGACCTCTCCAAACCCACTTTTATCAAAAACTTCATAAGATTGAACATTATCGAAATATGTGGAATCTAAAGTTGACACTCTTACAAACCCACTTTCAATATATTGCAGACATTATTATCAATCTCATATTCATCATGGGGCTTAAATAAATTTTCAAGATCATAAGAAGAATCACCCCAATCATGATCATTGCAACAAGTAGTAGACATTGCAAAATTAGCATCCCCAAGCTTAGGGTTTTGCATATTATTAGCACAACTGACATTAATAGAATTTATAGTAACATCATTGCAATCATGCTTTTTATGCATAGATCTATCATGAATCACTTTATAAGGCACTTCATCACAATTTCCAGATTCACGGATTTCAAGCAAAACTCCATCAAGATAATCTAGTGCACTCAACTCACTAGCAATAGGTTCATCATAATTGGATCTCTTAAAAAGATTAGCAAGTGGATGGGGATCCATAAACTCTTAGCAAGCAAAGATGCAATCAAAAAGAAGGCACATGGTAACACAAGATCGAACAGAAGAAGGGCGAAGAAAAGGCAAAGGTTTTCGAATATCGTTTTAGAAGTCGGGGAGAGGAAAACGAGAGGCGAATGGCAAATAATGTAATGCGAGGGAGAAGAGTTTATGATGGGTACTTGGTATGTCCTGACTTGGCGTAGATCTCCCCGGCAACGGCGCCAGAAATCCTTCTTGATACCTCTTGAGCATGCGTTGGTTTTTCCTTGAAGAGGAAAGGGTGATGCAGCAAAGTAGCGTAAGTATTTTCCTCAGTTTTGAGAACCAAGGTATCAATCCAGTAGGAGACAACACACAAGTCACCTAGTACCTGCACAAACAATCAAGAACCTTGCAACCAATGCAATAAAGGGGTTGTCAATCCCTTCACGGTCACTCGCAAAAAGTGAGATCTAATAAAGATAGTAAAGTAAATATTTTTGGTATTTTTGTTGTATAGATTGGAAAGAAAACATTGCAAAATAGTAAACGAGATGCGATGTAAATAAAAGAGATGCAATATAATAAGATAGAGACCCGGGGGCCATAGGTTTCACTAGTGGCTTCTCTCAAGATACAGTGGGTGAACAAATTACTGCCGAGCAATTGATAGAAAAGCGCATAGTTATGAAGATATCTAAGGCAATGATCATGCATATAGGCATCACGTCCGTGTCAAGTAGATCAAAACGATTCTGCATCTACTACTATTACTCGACACATCGACCGCTATCCAGCATGCATCTAGAGTATTAAGTTCATAAGAACAGTGTAACACATTAAGCAAGATGACATGACGTAGAGGGATAAACTCAAGCAATATGATATAAACCCCATCTTTTTATCCTCGATGGCAACAATACAATACGTGCATTGCTGCCCCTACTGTCACTGGGAAAGGACACCGCATGATTGAACCCAAAGCTAAGCAGTTCTCCCATTGTAAGAAAGATCAATCTAGTAGGGAAACTAAACCGTTAATTCGAAGAGACTTGCAAAGATATCAAATCATGCATATAAGAATTCAGAGAAGAACCAAATAATATTCATAGATAATCATGTTCATAAATCCACAATTCATCGGATCTCGACAAACACACCACAAAAGAGTATTACATCGAATAGATCTCCAAGAACATCGAGGAGAACTTTGTATTGAGAATCAAAGAGAGAGAAGAAGCCATCTAGCTAATAACTATGGACCCGAAGGTCTGTGGTAATCTACTCACGCTTCATCAGAGAGGCAATGGTGTTGATGTAGAAGCCCTGCGTGATCGATTCCCCCTCCGGCAGATCGCCGGAAAAGGCCCCAAGATGGGATCTCACGGGTGCAGAAGGTTGCGGCGGTGGAAAAGTGGTTTCGTGGCTCTCTTTGATTGATCTAGGGTATAAGAGTATATATAGGCGAAATAAGTATGTCAGTGGAGCTACGAGGGGCCCACGAGAGTGGGGGCACGCCTACCCCCTGGGCGCGCCCTCCTGCCTCGTGGCCGCCTCGTGGCCGCCTCGTGGCGTTCCAGACTTCTACTCCAAGTCCTCTAGATTGCTTTCGGTCCAAGAAAGATCATCGCGGAGGTTTCATTCTGTTTGGACTCCGTTTGGTATTCCTTTTCTAGAAACTCTAGATAGGCAAAAAACAGAAACTGGCACTGGGCCTTCGGTTAATAGGTTAGTCCCACAAATAATATAAAAGAGTGTATTAAAGCCCATTAAACATCCAAAACAGACAATATAATAGCATGGAACTATCAAAAATTATAGATATGTTGGAGACGTATCAGAGCACCATGTTTAAGTAGAGATTACAGCGGGCAGAAGAGGTGTTACACCGCTGCATAGAGGGGGAGAGAGTTGGTGATGATGGTGATGAAGTTGTTGGTGTTGATCACCGTCACGATGATGGCCTCGGCGGCGTTCCGGCGCCAGCAGGAGAGAGGGGGAGAGAGAGCCCCCCTCCTTCTTCTTCCTTGGACTCCCCTATAGATGGGAGGAGAGTTTCCCCTCTGGTTCTTGGCCTCCATGGCAGCGCAGGGGCAGGAGCCCCTCCGAGATTGGATTTCTCACTCCGTTTCCTTTTGTTTCTGCGTTCCTGTTTTCTGGCCTTTCACCGTTTCTTAAATTCTTGGAGATCCGTAACTCCGATTGGGCTGAAATTTTAACAAGATGTTTATCCAGATATTGTCTTTCTTGCGGCGAAAGAAGGGCGCCAACCTCCTTACGGGATGGCCACAAGCATCCCAGACGCGCCTAGATTAGGGGGGCGTGCCCCTAGGGCTTCTGGGCCCCTCGGGCATCATCTCGCGTTGATTCTTTTTCCCAAAAATCACATATATTCCAAAAAAACTCCATAAGTTTTTATCGTGTTTGGACTCCGTTTTGTATGGATATTCTGCAAAAAAAACATGCAACAAACAGGAACTGACACCGGATCAATATGTTAGTCCCAAAAATAAAATAAAAAGTTGCCAAAAGTATATGAAAGTTGTAGAATATTGGCATGAAACAATCAAAATTATAGATACGACGGAGACGTATCAGCATCCCCAAGCTTAATTCCTGCTTGTCCTCGAGTAGGTAAATGTTAAAAAATTGATGTGGAATGCTACCTAGCATAATCTTTGTCACATAATCTAATCATGGCATGAATATTAAGACACCAGTGATTCAAAGCAATAGTATATAATTTGACATAAAGACAATAATACTTCAAGCATACTAATAAAGCAATCATGTTTTCTCAAAAATCATGGCTAAAACAAAGTTCCCTACAAAATCATATAGTCCGGCTATGCTCCATCTTCATCACACAAACTATTTCATCATGCACAACCCTGATGACAAGCCAAGCAATTGTTTCATACTTTTAATGTTCTTAAGCTTTTTCAACTTTCACGCAATACATGAGCGTGAGCCATGGGTATAGCAGTATAGGTGGAATAGAAGGTGGTTGTGAGGTGAAGAAAAAAAAGGAGAAAGTCTCACATCAACTAGGCAAATTAATGGGCTATGGAGATGTCCATCAATCAATATTGATGCAAGTGAGTAGGGATCGCCATGCAACGGATGCACTAGAGATATAAGTGTATGAAAGCTCAAACTGAAAACTAAGTGGGTGTGCATCCAACTTGCTTGCTCATGAAGACCTCAGGCATTTGAGGAAACCCATCATAGGAATATACAAGCCAAGTTCTATGATGAAAAATTCACACTTGTATTTGAAAGTGACAACATAGGAGACTCTCTATATGAAAAACATGGTGCTACTCTAAAGCACAAGTGTGGTAAAGGATAGTAGCATTGACCCTTCTCTCTTTTTTCTCTCATTTTTTTGTTTTGGGCTGTTTGGCCTTTTTTTTTGGGCTCTTCGGCCTCTTTTTATTTTATTTTTAAGTATGGACTCTCCATCCCAACTTATGAGGGACTCATAGTCCCCATCATCCTTTCCTCACTGGGGCAATGCTCTAGTAATGATGATCATCACACTTTTATTTACTTACAAATCGATATTACAACTCGATACTAGAACAAAGATATGACTCTATATGAATGCCTCCGACAGTGTACCGGGATGTGCAATGATCTAGCGTAGCAAAGATATCAAAAAACGGACATGCCATGAAAATATCATACTAGCTATCTTACGATCATGCAAAGCAATATGACAATGAACGCTCAAGTCATATATATGATGATGATGGAACTTGTGAAGGAAATATGCCCTAGAGGCAATAATAAAGTTATTATTTATTTCCTTATATCATGATAAATGTTTATTATTCATGCTAGAATTGTATTAACCGGAAACATAATACTTGTGTGAATACATAGACAAACAGAGTGTCACTAGTATGCCTCTACTTGACTAGCTCGTTGATCAAAGATGGTTATGTTTCCTAGCCATTGACATGAATTGTCATTTGATTAACAGGATCACATCATTAGGAGAATGATGTGATTGACTTGACCAATTCCGTTAGCTTAGCACTCGATCGTTTAGTATTCTGCTATTGCTTTCTTCATGACTTATACATGTTCCTATGACTACGAGATTATGCAACTCCCGTTTACCGGAGGAACACTTTGTGTGCTACCAAACGTCACAACGGAACTGGGTGATTATAAAGGTGCTCTACAGGTGTCTCCAAAGGCACTTGTTAGGTTGGCGTATTTCGAGATTAGGATTTGTCACTTCGATTGTCGGAGAGGTATCTCTGGGCCCACTCGGTAATGCACATCACTATAAGCCTTGCAAGCATTGCAACTAACGAGATAGTTGCAGGATGATGTATTACGGAACGAGTAAAGAGACTTGCCGGTAACGAGATTGAACTAGGTATTGAGATACCTACGATCGAATCTCGGGCAAGTAACATACCGATGACAAAGGGAACAACGTATGTTGTTATGCGGTTCGGCCGATAAAGATCTTCGTAGAATATGTGGGAGCCAATATGAGCATCCAGGTTCCGCTACTGGTTATTGACTGGAGACATTTCTCGGTCATGTCTACATAGTTCTCGAACCCGTAGGGTCCGCACGCTTAAAGTTCAATGACGGTTATATTATGAGTTTATGTGTTTTGATGTACCGAAGGTAGTTCAAAGTCCCGGATGAGATCACGGACATGACGAGGAGTCTCTAAATGGCCGAGACGTAAAGATTGATATATTGGAAGCCTATATTTGGATATCGGTAGTGTTCCGGGTAAAATCGGGATTTTACCGGAGTACCGGGGGTTTAATGGGCCAAGATGGGCCTTAGTGGAGACGAGGAGGGGCGGCCAGCGCAGGCCGCGCCCCCCCTCCCCTCTAGTCCGAATTGGACAAGGAGGGGGGGCGGTGCCCCCTTTCCTTCCTCTCTCCCTCCTCCTTCCCCCTTCTCCTACTCCAACTAGGAAAGGAGGGAGTCCTACTCCCGGTGAGAGTAGGACTCCTCCCTGGCGCGCCTCCTCCAGGCCAGCCGCCTCTCCCCCCTTGCTCCTTTATATACGGGGGTAGGGGGCACCTCTAGACACAACAATTGATCCCTTGGATCTCTTAGCCATGTGCGGTGCCCCCCTCCACCATAGTCCACCTCGATAATATCGTAGCGGTGCTTAGGCGAAGCCCTGCATCGGTAGAACATCATCATCGTCACCACGCCGTCGTGCTGACAGAACTCTCCCTCAAAGCTCGGCTGGATCGGAGTTCGAGGGACGCCATCGAGCTGAACGTGTGCTGAACTCGGAGGTGCCGTACATTCGGTACTTGATCGATCAGATCGTGAAGACGTACGACTACATCAACCGCGTTGTGCTAACGCTTCCGCTTTCGGTCTATGAGGGTACGTGGAAAACACTCTCCCCTCTCGTTGCTATGCATCACCATGATCCTGTGTGTGCGTAGGAATTTTTTTGAAATTACTATGTTACCCAACAGTGGTATCCGAGCCAGGTTTTATGCGTAGATGTTATATGCACGAGTAGAACACAAGTGAGTTGTGAGCGATACAAGTCATACTGCTTACCAGCATGTCATACTTTGGTTCGGCAGTATTGTTGGATGAAGCGGCCTGGACCGACATTACGCGTACGCTTACGCGATACTGGTTCTACCGACGTGCTTTGCACATAGGTGGCTGGCAGGTGTCAGTTTCTCCAACTTTAGTTGAACCGAGTGTGGCTACGCCCGGTCCTTGAGAAGGTTAAAACAGCACTAACTTGACGAACTATCGTTGTGGTTTTGATGCTTAGGTAAGAATGGTTATTGCTCAGCCCGTAGCAGCCACGTAAAACTTGCAACAACAAAGTAGAGGACGTCTAACTTGTTTTTGCAGGGCATGTTGTGATGTGATATGGTCAAGACGTGATGCTATATTTTATTGTATGAGATGATCATGTTTTGTAACCGAGTTATCGGCAACTGGCAGGAGCCATATGGTTGTCACTTTATTGTATGCAATGCAATCGACCTGTAATGCTTTACTTTATCACTAAGCGGTAGCGATAGTCGTAGAAGCATAAGTTGGCGAGACGACAATGATGCTACGATGGAAATCAAGGTGTCGCGCCGGTGACAATGGTGATCATGACGGTGCTTCGGAGATGGAGATCACAAGCACAAGATGATGATGGTCATATCATATCACTTATATTGATTACATGTGATGTTTATCTTTTATGCATCTTGTCTTGCTTTGATTGACGGTAGCATTATAAGATGATCTCTCACTAAATTATCAAGGTACAAGTGTTCTCCCTAAGTATGCACCATTGCGAAAGTTCTTCGTCCTGAGACACCACATGATGATCGGGTGTGATAGGCTCTACGTTCAAATATAACGGGTGCAAAACAGTTGCACACGCAGAATACTCAGGTTAAACTTGACGAGCCTGGGAACACTGAGACCGAAAGGTCGAGCGTGAATCATATAGTAGATATGATCAACATAGTGATGGTTTAGTTGATTTGGATCACGTGATCACTTAGAGGATTAGAGGGATGTCTATCTAAGTGGGAGTTCTTAAGTAATATGATTAATTGAACTTAAATTTATCATGAACTTAGTACCTGATAGTATTTTGCTTGTCTATGTTGATTGTAGATAGATGGCCCGTGCTGTTGTTCCGTTGAATTTTAATGCATCCTTGAGAAAGCAAAGTTGAAAGATGATGGTAGCAATTACACGGACTAGGTCCGTAACTTGAGGATTATCCTCATTGCTGCATAGAAGAATTACGTCCTGGAAGCACCGCTAGGTGCCAGACCTGCTGCAGGAGCAACACCAGATGTTATGAACGTCTGGCAGAGCAAAGCTGATGACTACTCGATAGTTCCGTGTCCCATGCTTTACGGCTTAGAACCAGGACTTCAACGACTTTTGAACGTCATGGAGCATATGAGATGTTCCAGGAGTTGAAGTTAATATTTCAAGCAAATGCCCAGATTGAGAGATATGAAGTCTCCAATAAGTTCTACAGCTGTAACATGGAGGAGAATAGTTCTGTCAGTGAGCATATACTCAGAATGTCTGGGTATAACAATCACTTGATTCAACTGGGAGTTAATCTTCTGGATGATAGCATCATTGACAGAATTCTTCAATCACTGCCACCAAGATACAAGAGCTTCGTGATGAACTATAACATGCAAGGGATGAATAGGACAATTCCTGAGCTCTTCGCAATGCTAAAGGCTGCGGAGGTACAAATCAAGAAGGAGCATCAAGTGTTGATGGTCAACAAGACCACCAGTTTCAAGAAAAAGGGCAAAGGGAAGAAGAAGGGGAACTTCAAGAAGAACAGCAAACAAGTTGCTGCTCAGGAGAAGAAACCCAAGTCTGGACCTAAGCCTGAGACTGAGTGCTTCTACTACAAACAGACTGGTCACTGGAAGCGGAACTGCCCCAAGTATTTGGCGGATAAGAAGGATGGCAAGGTGAACAAAGGTATATGTGATATACATGTTATTGATGTGTACCTTCCTAACGCTCGCAGTAGCACCTGGGTATTTGATACTGGTTCTGTTGCTAATATTTGGAACTTGAAACAGGGACTACGGATTAAGCGAAGATTGGTTAAGGATGAGGTGACGATGCGCGTGGGAAATGGTTCCAAAGTCGATGTGATCGCGGTCGGCACGCTACCTCTACATCTACCTTCGGGATTAGTTTTAGACCTGAATAATTGTTATTTGGTGCCAGCATTGAGCATGAACATTATATCTGGATCTTGTTTGATGCGAGACGGTTATTCATTTAAATCAGAGAATAATGGTTGTTCTATTTAGATGAGTAATATCTTTTATGGTCATGAACCCTTACAGAGTGGTATATTTTTGTTGAATCTCGATAGTAGTGATACACATATTCATAATGTTGAAGCCAAAAGATGCAGAGTTGATAATGATAGTGCAACTTATTTGTGGCACTGCCGTTTGGGTCATATTGGTGTAAAGCGCGTGAAGAAACTCCATACTGATGGACTTTTGGAATCACTTGATTATGAATCACTTGGTACTTGCGAACCATGCCTCATGGGCAAGATCACTAAAACGTCGTTCTCCGGAACTATGGAGCGAGCAACAGATTTATTGGAAATCATACATACAGATGTATGTGGTCCGATGAATGTTGAGGCTCGCAGCGGGTATCGTTATTTTCTCACCTTCACAGATGATTTAAGCAGATACGGGGATATCTACTTAATGAAACATAAGTCTGAAACATTTGAAAAGTTCAAAGAATTTCAGAGTGATGTTGAAAATCATCGTAACAAGAAAATAAAGTTTCTACGTTCTGATCATGGAGGAGAATATTTGAGTTACGAGTTTGGTCTTCATTTGAAAAAAAATGCGGAATATTTTCGCAACTCACGCCACCCGGAACACCACAGCGTAATGGTGTGTCTGAACGTCGTAATCGTACTTTACTAGATATGGTGCGATCTATGATGTCTCTTACTGATTTACCGCTATCATTTTGGGGTTATGCTTTAGAGACGGCTGCATTCACGTTAAATAGGGCACCATCGAAATCCATTGAGACGACGCCTTATGAACTGTGGTTTGGCAAGAAACCAAAGTTTTCGTTTCTTAAAGTTTGGGGCTGTGATGCTTATGTGAAAAAGCTTCAACCTGATAAGCTCGAACCAAATCAGAGAAATGTGTCTTCATAGGATACCCAAAGGAAACTGTTGTGTACACCTTCTATCACAGATCTGAAGGCAAGACTTTTGTTGCTAAATTTGGATCCTTTCTAGAGAAGGAGTTTCTCTCGAAAGAAGTGAGTGGGAGGAAAGTAGAACTTGATGAGGTAACTATACTTGCTCCCTTATTGGAAAGTAGTTCATCATAGAAACCAGTTCCTGTGACACCTACACCAATTAGTGAGGAAGTTAATGATGATGATCATGAAACTTCAGATCAAGTTGTTACTGAACCTCGTAGATCAACCAGAGTAAGATCCACACCAGAGTGGTACGGTAATCCTGTTCTGGAGGTCATGTTACTAGACCATGACGAACCTACGAACTATGAAGAAGTGATGGTGAGCCCAGATTCCGCAAAATGGCTTGAGGCCATGAAATCTGAGATGGGATCCATGTATGAGAACAAAGTGTGGACTTTGGTTGACTTGCCCGATGATCAGCAAGCCATTGAGAATAAATGGATCTTCAAGAAGCAGACTGACGCTGACGGTAATGTTACTGTCTATAAAGCTCGACTTGTTGCAAAAGGTTTTCGACAAGTTCAAGGGATTGACTACGATGAGACTTTCTCACCCGTAGCGATGCTTAAGTCTGTCCGAATCATGTTAGCATTTGCCGCATTTTACGATTATGAAATTTTGTAAATGGATGTCAAAACTGCATTCCTGAATGGATTTCTGGAAGAAGAGTTGTATATGATGCAGCCGGAAGGTTTTGTCGGTCCAAAGGGAGCTAACAAAGTGTGCAAGCTCCAGCGATCCATTTATGGACTGGTGCAAGCCTCTCGGAGTTGGAATAAACGCTTTGATAGTGTGATCAAAGCATATGGTTTTATACAGGCTTTTGGAGAAGCCTGTATTTACAAGAAAGTGAGTGGGAGCTCTGTAGCATTTCTGATATTATATGTGGATGACATATTGCTGATTGGAAATGATATAGAATTTCTGGATAGCATAAAGGGATACTTGAATAAGAGTTTTTCAATGAAGGACCTTGGTGAAGCTGCTTATATATTAGGCATCAAGATCTATAGAGATAGATCAAGACGCTTAATTGGACTTTCACAAAGCACATACCCTGACAAAGTTTTGAAGAAGTTCAAAATGGATCAACCAAAGAAAGGGTTCTTGCCTATGTTACAAGGTGTGAAGTTGAGTAAGACTCAATGCCCGACCACTGCAGAAGATAGAGAGAAGATGAAAGATGTTCCCTATGCTTCAGCCATAGGCTCTATCATGTATGCAATGCTGTGTACCAGACCTGATGTGTGCCTTGCTATAAGTTTAGCATGGAGGTACCAAAGTAATCCAGGAGTGGATCACTGGACAGCGGTCAAGAACATCCTGAAATACCTGAAAAGGACTAAGGATATGTTTCTCGTTTATGGAGATGACAAAGAGCTAGTCGTAAATGGTTATGTCGATGCAAGCTTTGACACTGATCCGGACGATTCTAAATCACAAACCGGATACGTGTTTACATTGAACGGTGGAGCTGTCAGTTGGTGCAGTTCTAAACAAAGCGTTGTGGCGGGTTCTACGTGTGAAGCGGAGTACATAGCTACTTCAGAAGCAGCAAATGAAGGAGTCTGGATGAAGGAGTTCATATCCGATCTAGGTGTCATACCTAGTGCATCGGGTCCAACGAAAATCTTTTGTGATAATACTTGTGCAATTGCCTTGGCAAAGAAATCCAGATTTCACAAGAGAACCAAGCACATCAAGAGACGCTTCAACTCCATCCGGGATCAAGTCCAGATGGGAGACATAGAAATTTGCAAGATAAATACGGATCTGAATGTTGCAGACCCGTTGACTAAGCCTCTTCCACGAGCAAAACATGATCAGCACCAAGGCTCCATGGCTGTTAGAATCATTACTGTGTAATCTAGATTATTGACTCTAGTGCAAGTGGGAGACTGAAGGAAATATGCCCTAGAGGGAATAATAAAGTTATTATTTATTTCCTTATGTCATGATAAATGTTTATTATTCATGCTAGAATTGTATTAACCGGAAACATAATACTTGTGTGAATACATAGACAAATAGAGTGTCACTAGTATGCCTCTACTTGACTAGCTCGTTTATCAAAGATGGTTATGTTTCCTAGCCATTGGCATGAGTTTTCATTTGATTAACGAGATCACATCATTAGGAGAATGATGTGATTGACTTGACCCATTCCGTTAGCTTAGCACTCGATCGTTTAGTATTCTGCTATTGCTTTCTTCATGACTTATACATGTTACTATGACTATGAGATTATGAAACTCCCGTTTACCGAAGGAACACTTTGTGTGCTACCAAACGTCACAACGTAACTGGGTGATTATAAAGGTGCTCCACAGGTGTCTCCAAAGGTACTTGTTGGGTTGGCGTATTTCGAGATTAGGATTTGTTAGTCCGATTGTCAGAGAGGCATCTCTGGGCCCACTCAGTAATGCACATCACTATAAGCCTTGCAAGCATTGCAACTAATGAGTTACTTGCGGAATGATGTATTACGGAGCGAGTAAAGAGACTTGCGGGTAACGAGATTGAACTAGGTATTGAGATACCGACGATCGAATCTCGGGCAAGTAACATACCGATGACAAAGGGAACAACGTATGTTGTTATGCGGTTTGACCGATAATGATCTTCGTAGAATATGTGGGAGCCAATATGAGCATCCAGGTTCCGCTATTGGTTATTGACCGGAGACATGTCTCGGTCATGTCTACATAGTTCTCGAACCCGTAGGGTCCGCACGCTTAAAGTTCAATGACGGTTATATTATGAGTTTATGTGTTTTGATGTACCGAAGGTAGTTCGGAGTCCCGTATGAGATCACGGACATTACGAGGAGTCTCGAAATGGTCGAGACGTAAAGATTGATATATTGGAAGCCTATATTTGGATATCGGAAGTGTTCCGGGTAAAATCGGGATTTTACGGGAGTACCGGGGGTTACCGGAACCCACCCCCGGGGGTTTAATGGGCCAAGATGGGCCTTAGTGGAGAAGAGGAGGGGCGGCTAGGGCAGACTGCGCGCCCCTCCCCTCTAGTCCGAATTGGACAAGGAGGGGGGCGGCACCCCCCTTTCCTTCCTCTCTCCCTCCTCCTTCCCCCTTCTCCTACTCCAACTAGGAAAGGAGGGAGTCCTACTCCCGGTGGGAGTAGGACTCCTCCCTGGCGCGCCTCCTGCTGGCCGGCCGCCTCTCCCCCCTTGCTCCTTTATATATGGGGGTAGGGGGCACCTCTAGACACAACAATTGATCCCTTGGATCTCTTAGCCGTGTGCGGTGCCCCCCTCTACCATAGTCCACCTCGATAATATCATAGCGGTGCTTAGGCGAAGCCCTGCGTCGGTAGAACATCATCATCGTCACCACGCCGTCGTGCTGACGGAACTCTCCCTCACAGCTCGGCTGGATCAGAGTTTGAGGGACGTCATCGAGCTGAACGTGTGCTGAACTCGGAGGTGCCGTACGTTCGGTACTTGATTGGTCGGATCATGAAGACGTACGACTACATCAACCGCGTTGTGCTAACGCTTCCGCTTTCGGTCTACGAGGGTACATGGACAACACTCTCCCCTCTTGTTGCTATGCATCACCATGATCCTGTGTGTGCACAGGAATATTTTGAAATTACTACGTTACCCAACAGCTTGCATGGCAATATATCTCGGAATGGCTATGGAAATGCCATGATAGGTAGGTATGCTGGTTGTTTTGAGGAAGGTATCAAGAGGGTTTATGCACCGACGAAAGTTGCGCGGTACTAGAGAGGCTAGCAATGGCGGAAAGGGGAGAGTGTGTATAATCCATGGACTCAACATTAGTCATAAAGAACTCACATACTTATTGCAAAAATTTATTAGCCATCGAAGCAAAGTACTAATACGCATGCCCCTAGGGGGATAGATTGGTAGGAAAAGACCATCGCTCGTCCTCGACCGCCACTCATAGGGAATACAATCAGAAAATAAGTCATGCTCCGACTTCATCACATAACAGTTCACCATACGTGCATGCTTCGGTAATCACAAACCTTAACACAAGTATTTCTACCAATCCACAATTACTCACTAGCATGACTCTAATATCACCATCTTTATATCGCAAAACTATTGCAAGGAATCAAACATATCATATTCAGTGATCTACAAGTTTTATGTAGGATTTTATGACTAACCATGTGAATGACCAATTCCTGTTAACTCTCTAAATAGATATAAGTGAAGCATGAGATTTTAATTCTTTCTACAAAAGATATGCCCATGTTCTAACAAATATACGTGAAGCAGAAGAGCTTTCTACAAATGGCGGTTTTCTATGTGTAGAGAAACAGGAAATCCAAACTTCAAATGATATATGTGAAGCACATGAAGCATTCTATAAAGCCATACTCAAAAGATATAAGTGAAGTGCATAGAGAATTCCATAAATCAACCAAGGACTATCTCATGCCAGCATGGTGCATAAAAGAAAAAGGAAAAATAAAAACAAAAGATGCTCCAAGAATTTGCGCATATCATGTAACGAATAAAAATATAGCTCCAAGTAAATTTACTGATGGTTGTTAGAAGAAAGAGGGGATGCCTTCCGAGGCATCCCCAAGATTAGTTGCTTGGGAGTAATTGAATTTTTCCTTGGGGTGTGATGTCTGCTAGAACTACGTCGGTATTTACCCAAAGTGGAAGGGATGATGCAGCACATCAATGGTAGGTATTTCCCTCAGTGATGTGACCAAGGTTATTGAACCAGTAGGAGAATCACGCAACAGTACATGAACGACACCTGCACAAAAATAACAAATACTCGCAACCTGACGTGTTAAAGGGGTTGTCAATCCCTTTCGGGTAACGGCGCCAGCAATTGGCAAGTGGACGTGAGAAAGTTGTAATATTTTGATAGATAGATCACCAAATAAAATAAAGTGCAGCAAGGTATTTTTGTATTTTTGGTTTAATAGATCTGAAAATATAAGCAAATAAAGATGGATCGCAAAGGAAAATATAATAAAGAAGAGACCCGGGGGCCGTAGATTTCACTAGTGGCTTCTCTCGAGAAAAATAGCAAACTGTGGGTAAACGAATTACAGTTGTGCTATTGATAAAACTTCAAATAATCATGACGATATCGAGGTAATGATCATTATATAGGCATCACATCCAAGATTAGTAGACCGACTCCTGCCTGCATCTACTACTATTACTCCACACATCGACCGCTATCCAGCATGCATCTAGTATATTAAGTTCATGGAAAAACGGAGTAATGCAATAAGAACGACCACATGATGTAGGCAAGATCTATTTATGTAGAAATAGACCCCATCTTTTTATCCTTAATAGCAAAGATACATACGTGTCGGTTCCCCTTCTGTCACTGGGATCAAGCACCGTAAGATCGAACCCATCACAAAGCACCTCTTCCCAATGCAGGATAAATAGGTCAAGTTGGCCAAACAAAACACAAATATCGGAGAAGAAATACGAGGCCATAAGCAATCATGCATATAAGAGATCAAAGAAGACTCAAATAACTTTCATGGATAAAAACATAGATCTGATCATAAACTCAAAGTTCATCAGATCCCAACAAACACACCACAAAAAGAGTTACATCATATGGATCTCCAAGAGACCATTGTATTGAGAATCAAAACAGAGAGAGGAAGCCATCTAGCTACTAACTACGGACCCGTAGGTCTACAAAGAACTACTCACGCATCATCGCAGAGGCACCAATGGACATGATGAACCCCTCCATGATGGTGTCTAGATTGGATCTGGTGGTTCTATAACTTGCGGTGGCTGGAATTGATTTTTGTCGACTCCCCTAGGGTTTCTAAAATATTGGGGTATTTATAGAGCAAAGTGGCGGTTCGGGACGCCGCCGAGGTGGGCGCAACCCACCAGGGCACGACTGGGCCTCCAGACGCGCCCTGCTGTCTTGTGCTCACCTCATGCTCCCTTTTTGGTACTTGTTTGGCCCACTGGATGTCTTCTGGTCCAAAAAAATCCACAAAAAGTTTCGGTGCGTTTGGACTCTGTTTGGTATTGATTTCCTGCGATGTAAAAAACATACAAAAAACAGCAAGTGGCACTTGGCACTATGTCAATAGGTTAGTACCAAAAAATGATATAAAATGACTATAAAATGATTGTAAAACATCCAAGAATGATAATATAACAGCATGTAACAATAAAAAATTATAGATACATTGGAGACGTATCAGCATCCCCAAGCTTAATTCCTGCTCGTCCTCGAGTAGGTAAATGATAAAAACAGAATTTTTGATGTGGAATGCTGCCTAACATGCTCATCTCATATTCTTTTCTTTGTAGCATGGATATTTGGACTTTTTATATAGTTCAAAGCAATAGTCTAGTTTTGACATGAGGACTTAAATACTCAAGCATATCAACAGGAAACCATGTCTTTCAAAATATCAACGCTAAAACAAATTATCACTAGCCCATTATGCTTAATCATTGATCCATTGATGAAACAAACTCGCATATTAGCTACATCCAATGCTCAAGTACGATCATAGTGTCCCTTAGTTGGTCTGTATAAGAGAAGATGGAGACTCAACTAAAAAATAAAAATTGCATAAAGTAAAAGAAAGGCCCTTCACGAAGGGAAGTGGGGATTTGTAGAGGTGCCAGAGCTCAAAGCGAAAAAGATAGAGATAAAAACATTTTGGGAGGCATGCTTTTCCTGTCAACGAGAATGATCGAGTAGTTCCCAATACTTTCCATGCTAGATATATCATAGGCGGTTCCCAAACAGGAATTAAAGTTTATTCCTTTTTCAACCATACTTTCACTTTCCATGGCTAGCCGTATCCACGGGTGCCTTCCATACCAACACTTTCCAAGGAATTTATTATTTGACAACATAAAGTAAATCCATTTTTCATTTCGGTACTGGGCATCCTGAATACTTTTGCCTTACTCTCATGCAATGGCAAGTGAAAAAACACTCATCATGAGAATAACATATCTAGCATGGAAATATATTAGCCACCCCCTACCGGTTCATGAGCGGTAGGAACACACAAAAGAGAAGTTTGTTTTGAAAATTAGAGATGGCACATACAAATTTGCTTAGAACGGCAAAAGAATACTGCATATAGGTAGGTATAGTGGACTCATGTGCCAAAACTGGTTTAAAGGATTTTGGATGCACAAGTAGTGATCATACTTAGTGCGAAATGAAGGCTAGCAAAAGATTGAGAAGCGGCCAACCAAGAAACAAAAAATCTCATAAGCTTGCATTGAACATAATTAACACCGAATAATGCACCACAAGTAGGATGTAATTTCATTACACAACTATTGACTTTCATGCTTGCATAGGGAATCAGAAACCTTAACACCCATATTCTTACTAAAGCTTACTTTCTCATCAACATGACTCACATATCACATCATCATATCTCAAAACTATTACAAGGAATCAAGTTTATTTTTTCCAATGATCTTCATGAAATTTTTTATTATATCCTTCTTGGATATCTATCACTTTGGAACTAATTTTCATGTGTTGCTTTTGATAAGCTCAAACAAATATAAGTGAAGATCCTGAGCATAATATTTTTTTCTCTCAAATTAATTTAAGTGAAGCAAGAGAGAATTTCTTCAAAATTTTACTAATTCTCGAATAAATCTAAGTGAAGCAAGAGAGCATTTCTTCAAAAATGCTAAAGCACACCATGCTCAAAAAGATATAAGTGAAGCACTAGAGCAATTCCATAACTCATAAGGATTTAAGTGAAGCATAGATAGCAATTCTAACATGTCATGGCATAATTTTGGCTCTCTCAAATAGGTGTGTCCAGCAAGGATTCAAGACTTCGAATAAAAATCAAAACAATCAAAGACTCATATCATACAAGATGCTCCAAGCAAAACTCATAGTATGTGACGAATAAAAATATGGCTTTGAGTAAAATACCGATGGTCGTTAGAAGAAAGAGGGGATGCCACTCGGGCATCCCCAAGCTAAATTGCTTGCTTCTATTTGGATAATAGCTTGGGATGCCCAAGCTTAGGCTCTTCTTACTCCTTATTCCTTCATCCATCGTAACATCACCCAAAACTTGAAAACTTCAATCACACAAAACTCAACAAAACCTTCGTGAGATCCATTAGTATAAGAAAGAAAATCACTACTATAAGTACTGTTGCAACCCATTCATATTTTATTCTTGCATTATATCTACTGTATTCAAACTTTTATATGGCAAACACTCTTCAAAGAAAACCATAGAATCATCAAAACAAGCACACAACGCAAAGAAAACAGAATCTGTAAAAACAGAACAGTCTGTAGCAATCGGGATATTTCGAATACCTCTGTAACTCCAAAAATCCTAAAAAATTAGGAAAACCTTTTGGGGCCATGAGCTGTGTCGTGGGAAACCATGGCTACCTATGGGGCCATGAGCCCCTTTTGGTTGGGCGGGGGGATGGGAACCTTGCACAAAGAGCGGAGAAGCGTAACGCAGCACGACAGATATCACACAGGCAGTTTTACCCAGGTTCGGGCCGCCGTGAGGCGTAAAACCCTACTCCTACTTTGGTGGATTGATGGTGGATAATGGTGGCGAACACGACGCTCTTGCTCGGCAGGGTTGCCTCAGGGCGAGAGTGGCTACGCGCATATGAATATGCGAGGGTCCGAATCCTCTCTACGGTTGCCATGGGCCTCCTTTTATAGATCAAGGGGTCACCACAGTGGCAAATCAGTCTTTGCGTACTGATTAGATAGCAAATAGTACTATCATACCTAACTCTACAGGTGGACATAGCGCATTAAATGCACCACTAGTGTCACATCATAGCGCACCCGTTGTCGAAGTAAATGACCACGGGTAGCCTCATCTGGTCCCCATGGTGTTTCAAGACATCGGGGCCGGCTGCGCCCCTCAAGCCTTGAAGACAAAGGACCGCCTTCTTGAGGCCGGCTGGTCCAAGCGGTCGGCTGCTAGAAGGCGGCAGAACCTAGAGGGTGGCCATGAGGAGGGCCGACTCCTAGCAGGCGGCCTCTAGGGATGCCGGCTCCTAGTAGGCGCCCCTCCCTCCCTCGAAGTTAGCACCTCATTATAACGACAAGACGGGTCATGGCTACAGTGCGGCCTGCCACCCCTGAATCCAGGGCCTAACGTTGCCACAGTGCAGCTTACCAGGCGGACATCCCTTGATCGGCACTACACTGTTGTCATGCTGCCTGTGACATCATCCATGGCAGAGGAGGCCATGCTCCCACTACGGGATGTCGGTACGGCCCGCAGGCGGCGGACCCTACCTGTCCATGTGATACCGGAAGGTGGCTAGCCCTGACCAGGCGGCACGGGGAATGCCGACTCCTAGCAGGCGGCCCTTCCCCTTTCTCGAAGACCATGTGCCCTTAATTAGAAGAGACGGGGAGTGGCCACAGTGAACGCCCACCAGGTGGCGGGACTGTAGCCATGCTCGCCCCGACAAAGCACACATCATCAGTGGCACGACCACAATACTAAGCAGCCGGCAGGACCCGCAAGCCGCGGGCGCGGCCTGTCGGCCAAGTACAAGACAGCCGACGGGACCCACCAGGCGGCGGGCCCCAGCAGCCGGCGGAGAAGCCGACAACCAGAGACACTGACAGCCGGGTCCTACACCCAGCCGGATTACCATTGTACCCCTGGGGGGTAGGCCTATATAAACCCCCCAGGCCACCCACGCAAAGGGTTCAGAACCTCAGCACACACACATACCACATAGAGAGAGTGGAGTAAGGGCTAGCCTTGTTCTTCTTCCTCCTCTAGCCAAAATAGCTCAAGGAGCAAGCTTGTAGCTACTTTGTTGAGTTAGTGATCACGCGGAGACCCCGCAGAGTAGGACTAGGGGTGTTATCTCTATCAGCGTCCTGGGAACGGTGGTCCCCAGACTTGCGTGCCTGCGGCCCATGGCGTGGCTCCACTAAGCGGCCCTGTACGGCCCGTCTTCACCAACAAACACTGAAGACCCTCGCGAGGGGCCAAGCCTCGCGAGGCGGACGACGCAAGACCTCCTGGGGGGCGGCCTCACCAGCCTGGCTCACGAGGGGCGGAGATATCAAGGCAAGGGGCACCTCGTGAGGTTCCTGTGATGCAAGCCATGATGACTGGAGCCAGGCAGGCGCCAGCGCGCCCAACATCCTCGTTTCCTCTTTGGTGCTAAAGAGGCAAGCGCAGGCGAGGATTCCCGAGGCATCATGCAAAGGTTTCCATATCGGTGCAACGAGACCAAGACCAGCACGACGGCAGGACGGAGGTCACCATGGAGCCAAAGACGGCGTCACCACCAGAGCCTTTGGCAGGCGAAGACCACCTTTAGTTAGGATAACTTGTACTAGTTGTCTCCCTTCGAATTTGGCCATTGTGGGATCCCTTCCCGCCTAACATTTGGGGAGAGGACCAGGGCCTCTATACATAGGACTAGCCACCATCATAGCAAGGGACGGATCATTCCGATCACCCTCAGCCACACAAGCTCACCAAGCACAAGAGCACCTCTCCTTAGGAGGCTGTTCTTCCCTTGTAACTGTTCATCCTCAGCCCAAGGGGCAATCCACCACACCACACTAGAGTAGGGTATTACACCACTTCGGTGGCCCGAACCAGTATAAACTCTCATGTCTATTCTTTGGGTTTGTCGAGCTAGGCCTTGCGATCGTTGCGAGAGCGAGATAGGGAGAGAGACATCCTCATGAGCACCCCAGTGTTCGAACCTCAAGGGTTGCCGGAACCCAAAATCCGACATTTGGCACGCCAGGTAGGGGTCCGCCGAAGCTTTCCTTCTGTCGATCCACGCTCCTCCACCGCCGCGCTTCGCCCCCATGGCCGGCGCTGCTCTTCCGGCTGTAATGACAAATGCCCGCGGCGGGGCCAGGGGGCTCCGAGCCTTAGCCGCCGCCTTCCGGCGGGCGCAGTGGCCACCCAAGTTCAAGAAAGAGATGCCGCCGCGCTACAATGGCACAGCGGACCCGTCGGCTTTCCTGCTGGCGTATGAAGAGGCTGTCTTGAAGGCTGGGGGCGACGACAAGGTCATGGCCAACTGGCTTCCAATGGCCCTCACTGGTGCACCGTGCGCCCTGCTGCTTAACCTCCCAGGATCTACGATGGCATCTTGGGAGGAGCTGCGCAGCCTCTTTGCTGCGCGCTTCGCGGCACCGGCGCCCCTCGCTGTCGCGGCCCTCGGCTCGCAAGCGCCACCCTCGGACCGTCACACCAAGCCATTCTTCTGCCAGATCGGCACCGCCTCCGCGCGGCAGGGGGCTCCCCTGGGTTGGGCGGCGCCCAAGGCCAACCTGACCTTCGACGCGGGGGATCACCCTGTCACCACCGTCGGCTCGGGCGTGCTCCCAATGCTTTGCACGCCCACCATCCCCAGCGTAGCCGTCACCAAGACCCTCATCGACGGCGGCAGCCAGCCTCAACATGCTCTCTGTGGAGGCTTTTAGCCTCCTTCACGTACCGCTCGAGCGACTCCGCCCCAGCAAGCCCTTCTCTGGGGTCGGCGGCGGCTCCTCCAGCTCCCTAGGGCAGATCCGTCTTCCCGTGACCTTCGGCACCCACGACAACTATCGCACGGAGCTGATCGACTTCGACATCGCCCGCATTGGCCTCCCGTACAATGCCATCCTCGGGTACCCGGCTCTGGCTCAGTTCATGGCGGCAACCCATCCGGCCTACAACCTCATGAGGATGCCCGGGAGCAAGGACGTCCTCATCGTAGTCGGAGATACCAAGGAAGCTCTGGTAGCGCTCAAGCTTGCCCTCAAGACAACTGCGGCGGTGCGACCGGCTGACGAGGTCGTCTCCGGAGTTAAGGAGGCCGTACCAGCTAAGAAGAAGCAGTTGTTCACTCAAGATCGGGCAGAAACCAAGCAGGTGCCGGTCGAGGAAGATGGGTCCTCTGGAGCCACCTTCACCATAGGTGCCATCCTCGACCCGGATGAAGATGAGGAATTGGTGAAGTTCTTGCATGCAAACAAGGAAGTATTCGCCTGGGAGCCCAAACAGCTGGTAGGGGTCCCAAGAGGGGTAATCGAGCATCACTTGAGGGTGTGCCCCAATGTGCGCCCTGTGAAGCAGAAGGCGCGGCGACAGTCCACAGGGAAGCAGTCCTTCATCATCCAGGAAACCCGCAAGCTGGAGGCAGCAGGTGTCATTCGCGAGGTTCGGTACCCCGAGTGGCTGGCGAACCCCGTCGTTGTGCCAAAGAAAGGCAGAAGGAGCGCATGTGTGTCGACTTCACCAACCTCAACAAGGCCTGCCCCCAAGACCCATTCCCGCATCCGCGCATTGACGAGATTGTCGACTCCACCGCCGAGTGCGACCTGCTATGCTTCCTACATGCGTTTTTAGGCTATCACCAGATCAAGATGGCGGTAGAGGACGTGGAGAAGACGGCCTTCCTAACCCCGTGTGGGGTGTACTGCTACACTTGCATGTCGTTCGGTCTGCGCAACACAGGCGCGACCTTCCAATGGCTGATGCACATCGCCCTGGGTCAGCAGCTCGGGAGGAACGCTGAAGCCTGCAGCGACGACATTGTGGTAAAGTCTCGGGAGGCAAGAACTTTGATTCAGGACCTGGCGGAGACCTTTGCGAGCCTGCGCCAGGTGGACTTGTGGCTCAACCCGGAGAAGTGCGTGTTTGGCGTCCCCTCCGGCAAGCTGTTGGGCTTCCTCGTGTCCCATAGAGGGATCGAGGCCAACCCGAAGAAGCTCAAGGCGGTCGAAGACATGAGTCCACCACAAACTCTCAAGGAGATGCAGAAGCTTGCTGGCTATGTGACTTCGCTGGGGCGCTTCATCTCCAAGCTGGGAGAGCGTGCCCTACCGTTCTTCAAGCTGATGAAGAAGAAGGGCCCATTTGAGTGGACCCGGGAGGCTGACCAGGCATTTCAAGACCTCAAGAGATACCTGACCAGCCCCTCGGTGATGGTGGCGCCCCGCCCTCTTGGGCCCCTGGTGCATTACCTTGCCGCCACTCCTTACTCCGCCAGCGCAGCCCTGGTGGCGGTCTGGGAAGAGCGCTAGGCCAAGGATGCATCGCGCCGAGCCACGCCCCCAGCTGGGGCGATACAAGACCCAGAGGGCACCGCAAGGGCTGCAGCAGCGCCAACGGATCACCAGGCTCAGCAAGACGGCGCCCTTGGGCCTGCGGGGGCACCAATGAGCGACCATGCTCGGGAGTGGGGATGACCTGCCCTCGAGCAGGCAGCCTGTGCGAGATTTCGGCGTTCAGATACCTGGCTTCTCGTAGCTTCTTGATGTCCTCCTCTATGACAGAGGAGGCCATTTACCGGCCTTGAAGGTTGGATCCGGACATGATTGAAGGTCCGAAACGCTTAGCCTGAGCCTTGGGTGTTGGAATTCAAGGTGGGGGAAGGGAAGGATCGAGCGCGAGAATAAAAGGACAGGCCTTGGCCTCCTTATAAAGAGGGTGAATATCAAGCGTCCTCCGCGTGGCCGTTTGGAACTTGCCTAAAATCGAGGAGTCATACCAGCGGGCACGATTGGGTTACCCACACCCGTATTGATGGGAATCCCGTGATAAGGGGAACACGATCTCTGCTTCAACAAGACGTGCCAATAAAACTGCCTCGCAACACGTGCAGTGGCAGGCTGGGAAAAAGGTTCCTAATGACCGTACCATGGCGGGACGTCACGCTATGGAAAGTTGTCAGCAGATTAGATTTGTGGAAATATTATACTCTCTACGGTGGTATCCGGAATTTGTTTTGTAGAGCCGGACACTATCCTTTTGTTCAAAATCTTCTATGGAGTATTCGGAGGAGGAACCTGCCTTGCAATGCCGAAGACAATCTGCACGCCGGACTCATCGTCATTGAAGCCCGGTTCAGGGGCTACTGAGGGAGTCCTGGATTAGGGGGTCCTCGGACAGCTGGACTATATACTTTGGCCTGACTGTTGGACTATGAAGATACAAGATTGAAGACTTCGTCCTGTGTCCGGATGGGACTCTCTTTGGCGCGGAAGGCAAGCTTGGCAATTCAGATATGTAGATCTCCTCCCTTGTAACTGACTCTGTGTAACCCTAGCCCCCTCCAGTGTCTATATAAACCGGAGGGTTTAGTCCGTAGGAGAACAACAATCATAATCATAGGCTAGCTTCTAGGGTTTAGCCTCTACAATCTCATGGTGGATCAACTCTTGTAATACTCATATCATCGAGATCAATCAAGCAGGAAGTAGGGTATTACCTCCATCGAGAGGGCCCGAACCTGGGTAAACATTGTGTCCCCCGCCTCCTGTTACCATCCGCCTTAGACGCACAGTTCGGGACCCCGTACCCGAGATCCGCTCGTTTTGACACCGACACTCGTGACACTCTCACGTATTAATGAGTGGGGCTGTACACACCCCGGAGTCTCAGGAGTGCCGCCTTCGGGCCTCGGGGGCTCCCTCCCACGTCCTAGTGGCAGCACTTAGCTCCATGCTGGTGAGAAGACAAGAAGACTAGACTAGGTGCCGGACGCGGCTTTTCATTTGCTTTCCGTAGTTGGCTTGCCTCTCTTTAATGAAAATTTCCCTTCTGGTGTTCCTTGCCGATTTGGTTCTACTTCCTTTTGCCTCTGTTTGGCCCTCCGTTCCTTGTTTTGACCCATACTCTCCCTTGCATACATCGCGAGGGGGCTGGACAGGTGCCCTTGTGGGCGTTTTTCCTGTTCTTCGCGAGGCAACCTCGTTCGAGCTCGCAAGCTGGCGCGCCTCTCTCAATCCGTGCCCCTCGGGTACCGCGATGTGAAGCGCTGGGTCATGGCCAGCGGTGCCTGCGACCAGGGCTTAGAAGAATAAGAGTTTCCTAACAAATTTTTGCAGTTTCTAGACGCCTCCCAAGCCAAGGAGGCCTCGCCAGGTACTAGGAAATGCCCGCCTCACGAGGCGGAAACTACTTCAAGCACGTCAAGCTAAGTTATTCCTACGCACCTACACAAAACCTTGATGTTGCAATACGACACAGGAATGATAAACATAGCATAGCAAGTTGGAAATCATGGTTCGTTGCACGCCCCTGCGGGGCCCCATACTTGTCTCTCTCTTAATGCAGGAAGAAAAGGAAGAACGAAACAAAAGTGGCGCGCACTCCCGCGAAAGTTCGCGAGGATGGACTCATGGTGCTCTCCTGGGCTCAGCCAGACCCCTCCTCGCGCTTCACTGGGGCACGGCGAGGAGACGACCCACTGCCGCCCTCGAAGCGGGCGCAGCGGCTGGTCGTAGCCGCCGCTGCTGGAGCTATCGCCCAAAGAAGAGTCCCCGTAGCTGGACGAGCCATGGCCGGCGCCAAGGACATGCCCGCCTTCACCCTCGTCGTGGCCGTCGCCAAGGCTGAGCACCTCACCACCATCGTTGTCCTTAGGGCAGCACCCGACGCGGCAACCATCTTCCCCGAACACCCTCACATAGAGGGTCGCGTTGCCGTCGTACTTGAGGTGGAGGGTGCACCGCCGGCCCAGGCCGCGTGCGCGTGCGAGCATCTGCCAGCCACGAGCCAGGGCTGCGTTGCCTGCGACAGAGACCTTGACCGCGACCCAGGAAGCCTTGCTGTAGCAGCCGTCCGCCTGCAGCCAGAGACCGCCTGGACCTGTGGCAGGCAGCTCGTCGGCGAAAAAGCGTGGGAGCTGAAGCCAGGTGCCGGCCGGGTTCTCTGACCACACGACGAACTCCGGCAGCAGCTCCGCCGACTGGAAGCCGCGCGACCATGGAGCGCCTCCCTTCATCAACGGGACTGCCACGACCTGGGTGACTCCCACCACACGAAGAGGCGCCGCCGCGGCCGCGAGGGGCCACGGCGGGGGTCGCGGTGTGCTTGCGTGGGCGGCCGCGCCCCCTCTTGGGCGGCGGCGAACCGGGCCCCTCCTAGCGGGCCTTCCCCTTCTCTGCGGCCAAGAACCTCTTTGCAGGCGCTATGGGAGTCTCTAATAGCAATGAAGCAAGGAAGAAGAAGCGAGCGGAGCAGGAAGAGATGAGCGACGGGGGCTCCGCCCCCTCCTCATTTATAGCGGGAGAAGGCCAACCGGCAATCCCCACGATCACAGGTAATGATGATTTTTCTTTCCATGCAGTAGGGACTCGTCAAGCTGGGTAATTGCTGAGGCAGCGTGGGGAAGCGGAGACGCCGACGTCCAATCAATTGCCATGCGTCAACCAAGGCCGCAGGCTGTTGGGGCCCCCGGCGGTCTGCACTTTCCCTTTGGCTTCGCCTCGCAGCCAAGTCCGAGCGCGCCTTCGGCCCGGGGGCTACTGTCGTCGTCCTAGGAACGGGGGTCCCCAGACTTGCCCGCATGCGGCCCACGGCGTGGCTCCACTAAGCGGCCATGTACGGCCCGTCTTCACCAGCAAACACTCAAGACCCTCGCGAGGGGCCAAGCCTCCCGAGGCGGACGATGCAAGCCCTCCTCGGGGGTGGCCTCACCAGGCTGGCTCGCGAGGGGCGAAGAGATCAAGGCAAGGGGCACCTCGTGAGGTTCCTGTGACGCAAGCCATGACGAGTGGAGCCAGGCGGGCGCCAGCACGCGCAGCGTCCTCATTTCCTCTTGGGTGCTAAAGAGGCAAGCGCAGGCGAGGAGTCCCGAGGCATCAGGCAAAGGTTTCCATATCGGTGCAACGAGACTAATACCAGCAGGACGGCAGGACGGAGGTCACCATGGAGCCCAAGACGGCGTCACCACCAGAGCCTTTGGCGGGCGAAGACCACCTTTAGTCAAGATAACTTGTACTTGTTGTCTCCCTTCGAATTTGGCAGTTGTGGGATCCCTTCCCGCCTAACATTTGGGGAGAGGACCAGGGCCTCTATAAATAGGACTAGCCACTATCGTGGCAAGGGACGGATCATTCAGATCACCCTCAATCACACAAGCTCACCAAGAACAAGAGCACCTCTCCTCAGGAGGCTGTTCTTCCCTTGTAACTGTTCATCCTCAGCCCAAGGGGCAATCCACGACACCACACTGGAGTAGGGTATTACACCACATCGGTGGCCTGAACCAGTATAAACTCTCGTGGCTCTCGTTCTTTCGGTTCGTTGAGCTAGGCCTTGTGATCTTTGCGAGAGCGAGATAGGGAGAGAGAGAGAGAGATCTTCGTGTGCACCCCAGTGTTCGAACCTCAAGGGTTGCCGGAACCCGAAATCCGACAATCTCCTAGGAGAGCCCCGAACCTGGGTAAGATGCGTCGGCGTACATGTTTATGCCTCATCCCGTTTCTAGGCACCGGCGACATACTCTTGTCCCCTGCTACCTCTTGAGCACTGCGTTGGTTTTCCCTTGAAGAGGAAAGGGTGATGCAGCAAAGTAGCGTAAGTATTTCCCTCAGTTTTTGAGAACCAAGGAATCAATCAAGTACGAGGCTACGCGCGAGTCCCTCGTACCTACACAATACAAATAAATCCTCGCAACCAACCCGATAAGGGGTTGTCAATCCCTTCACGGTCACTTACGAGAGTGAGATCTGATAGATATGATAGGATAATATTTTTGGTATTTTTGTGATAAAGACGCAAAGTAAAATAAAAGCAAAGTAAAACGCAAAGGAAATAACTAAGTGTTGGAAGATTAATATGATGAAGATAGACCCGGGGGCCATAGGTTTCACTAGTGGCTTCCCTCAAGAGCATAAATATTTTACGGTGGGTGAACGAATTACTGTTGAGCAATTGATAGAATTGAGCATAGTTATGAGAATATCTAGGTATGATCATGTATATAGGCATCACGTCCGAGACAAGTAGACTGACTCCTGCCTGCATCTACTACTATTACTCCACTCATCGACCGCTATCCAGCATGCATCTAGAGTATTAAGTTCATGAAAATAGAGTAACACCTTAAGTAAGATGACATGATGTAGAGGGATAAATTCATGCAATATGATAAAAAAAACCATCTTGTTATCCTCGATGGCAACAATACAATACGTGCCTTGCTGCCCCTACTGTCACTAAGAAAGGACACCGCAAGATTGAACCCAAAGCTAAGAACTTCTCCCATTGCAATAAAGATCAATCTAGTAGGACAAACCAAACTGATAATTCGAAGAGACTTGCAAAGGTAACCAATCATACATAAAAGAATTCAGAGAAGATTCAAAATATTATTCATAGATAATCTTGATCATAAACCCACAATTCATCGGTCCCAACAAACACACCGCAAAAAGAAGATCACATCGAATTGATCTCCACGAGAGAGGGGGAGAACATTGTATTGAGATCCAAAAAGAGAGAAGAAGCCATCTAGCTACTAACTATGGACCCGAAGGTCTGAGGTAAACTACTCACACTTCATCGAAGAGGCTATGGTGTTGATGTAGAAGCCCTCCGTAATGGATGCCCTCTCCGATAGAGCTCCGGAACAGGCCCCAAGATGGGATCTCGTGGGTACAGAGGGTTGCCGCGGTGGAATTAGGTTTTTCGCTCTTTATCTGATCGTTTGGGGGTACGTAGGTATATATAGGAGGAAGGAGTACGTCGGTGGAGCAACAGGGGGCCCACGAGGGTGGAGGCCGCGCCCCCTACCTCCTGGCTTCCTCTTTTATTTCTTGACGTAGGGTCCGAGTCTCCCGGATCATAATCTTCCTAAAAATGACGTTCCCGAAGGTTTCATTCCGTTTGGACTCCATTTGATATTCCTTTTCTTTGAAACTCTGAAATAGGAAAAAAACAGCAATTCTGGGCTGGGCCTCCGGTTAATAGGTTAGTCCCAAAAATAATATAAAAGTGAATAATAAAGCCCAATAATGTCCAAAACAGTAGATAATATAGGATGGATCAATCAAAAATTATAGATACGTTGGAGACATATCAAGCATCCCAAGCTTAGTTCCTGCTCGTCCTCGAGTAGGTAAATGATAAAAAAGATAATTTTTGATGTGGAGTGCTACTTGACATAATTTCAATGTAATTCTTCTTAATTGTGGTATGAATATTCAGATCCGAAAGATTCAAGATAAAAGTTCATATTGACATAAAAATAATAATACTTCAAACATACTAACTAAGCAATTATGTCTTCTCAAAATAACATGGCCAAAGAAAGTTCATCCCTACAAAATCATATAGTTTAGTCATGCTCCATTTTCGTCACACAAGAATGCTCTCATCGTGCACAACCCCGATGACAAGCCAAGCAAAGAAAATCTCAAACCTATAAACTTTCACGCAATATACGAGCGTGAGCCATGGACAGAGCACTATGGGTGGAATAGAATATGATGATGGGGGTTATGTGGAGAAGACAAAAAAGGAGAAAGTCTCACATCAACGAGGCTAATCAATGAGCTATGGAGATGCCCATCGATTAATGTTAATGCAAGGAGTAGGGATTGCCATGCAACAGATGCACTAGAGCTATAAATGTATGCAAGCTCAACAAAAGAAACTAAGTGGGTGTGCATCGAACTTGCTTGCTCACGAAGACCTAGGGCACTTGAGGAGGCCCATTGTTGGAATATACAAGACAATTTCTATAATGAAAAATTCCCACTAGTATATGAAAGTGACAAAACAAGAGACTCCTTATCATGAAGATTATGGTGCTACTTTGAATCACAAGTGTGGCAAAGGATAGTAGCATTGTCCCTCCTCTCTTTTTCTCTCATTTTTTTGGGCCTTCTCTTTTTTTTATGGCCTTTCTCTTTTTTTTATTCCTCACTTGGGACAATGCTCTAGAAAATGATGATCATCACACTTCTATTTATTTACAACTCAATGATTACAACTCGATACTAGAACAAAGTATGACTCTATATGAATGCCTCCGGCGGTGTACCGGGATATGCAATGAACCAAGAGTGACATGTATGAAATAATTATGAATGGTGGCTTTGCCACAAATACTATGTCAACTACATGATCATGCTAGCAATATGACAATGATTGATGTGTCATGATAAACGGAATGGTGGAAAGTTGCATGGAAATATATCTCGGAATGGCTATGGAAATCTCATAATAGGTAGGTATGGTGGCTGTTTTGAGGAAGATATAAGGAGGTTTATGTGTGAAAGAGCGTATCATATCACGGGGTTTGGATGCACCGGCGAAGTTTGCACCAACTCTTAATGTGAGAAAGGGCAATGCACGGTACCGAAGAGGCTAGCAATGATGGAAGGGTGAGAGTGCGTATAATCCATGGACTCAACATTAGTCATAAAGAACTCACATACTTATTGCAAAAATCTACAAGTCATAAAAAACCAAGCACTACGCGCATGCTCCTAGGGGGATAGATTGGTAGGAAAAGACCATCGCTCGTCCCCGACCGCCACTCATAAGGAGGACAATCAAAGAACACCTCATGTTTCAAATTTGTTACATAACGTTAACCATACGTGCATGCTACGGGACTTGCAAACTTCAACACAAGCATTTCTCAAATACACAACTACTCAACTAGCACGACTTTGATATTATTACCTCCATATCTCAAAACAATCATCAAGCATCAAACTTCTCTTAGTATTCAATACACTCATAAGAAAGTTTTTACTATTCTTGAATACCTAGCATATTAAGATTATTTAAGCAAATTACCATGCTATTTAAGACTCTCAAAATAATCTAAGTGAAGCATGAGAGATCAATAGTTTCTATAAAACAAATCCACCACCGTGCTCTAAAAGATATAAGTGAAGCACTAGAGCAAAACTATATAACTCAAAAGATATAAGTGAAGCACAAAGAGTATTCTAATAATTTCCAAATCATGTATGGCTCTCTCAGAAGGTGTGTACAGCAAGGATGATTGTGGTAAACTAAAAAGCAAAGACTCAAACCATACAAGACGCTCCAAGCAAAACACATATCATCTGGTGAATAAAAATATAGCTCCAAGTAAAGTTACCGATGGAAGTAGACGAAAGAGGGGATGCCTTCCGGGGCATCCCCAAGCTTTGGCTTTTTGGTGTCCTTAGACTTAGGCTCTTGCCACTCCTTGTTCCATAATCCATCAAAAATCTTTCACCCAAAACTTGAAAACTTCACAACCCAAAACTCAACAGAAATCTCGTGAGCTCCGTTAGCGAAAGAAAACAAAAGACCACTTCAAGGTACTGTAATGAACTCATTATTTATTTATATTGGTGTTAAACCTACTGTATTCCAACTTCTCTATGGTTTATAAACTATTTTATTAGCCATAGATACATCAAAATAAGCAAACAACACACGAAAAACAGAATCTGTCAAAAACAGAACAGTCTGTAGTAATCTGGAACTAACGCAAACTTCTAGAACTCCAAAAAATCAGCCAAAATAGGAAGACCTAGGCAATTTGTTTATTGATCAGCAGCAATTGGAATCACTATTTTATCACGTTCTGGTGATTTTTAACAATTGTTTTCGTGAACAGAAAGTTTCTGGAAATTACAGCAAGATCAAATAACTATCATCCAAGAAGATCCTATAGGTTTAACTTGGCACAAACACTAATTGAAACATAAAAACAAATCTAACCATATTTATTCCTAAATAGAAGCAAAAATCAAAAAACTAAAATAAAATTGGGTTGCCTCCCAACAAGCGCTATCGTTTAACGCCCCTAGCTAGGCATAGAAGCAAGGATAGATCTAGGTATTGCCATCCTTGGTTTTCAACCTTTTAGCGGAATCAAGCTAGAATCCGGGAGGTTCTTTACGTTTCCCTTCATATTCTGAAATTTTTATATCTAAAGAATCCAACCGCTTATTGCAAAGAGTAATCAACATATTCATGTGGTGAATATTTCCGCTAACGTTCTTAAGAGGTTCAAGAGACTTTTGTAAAATCTTAGTAACTTCACAATTTTTTTCAAAAACTTGTGTCTCTTCCTGGGTAGGATGAGGCCCCTTTTGTTGAGGTAGTGTTCCCACTATACCTTCTATAATTTCAAGCGCAATATGGGGATCAACTTCAATAAAATTGCCTTTGGCAACGCAATCCAAAATTTGTCTATGGGACATATTTAATCCAACATAGAAATTGCGAAGCAAAATTCTCAGGTTTACTTCAAAGGTACAATTACGATAAGACTCCATTATCCTCAACCAGGCATCTTTTAAGTTTTCTCCTTGTCTTTGTTTGAAGTGAAAGACTTCAAACTCAGGGGACAACGGAGTCGATAAGGGACTAGCCATAGCGACAAGCAACGGAAAAGAGGCGAACGAAAAAGAGAGGGCGGATAAAACGGCAAGGGTGAAGTGGGGGAGAGGAAAACGAGAGGCAAATGGCAAATAATGTAATGCGGGAGATAAGGGATTGTGACGGGTACTTGGTATGTTGACTTTTGCGTAGACCTCCCCGGCAATGGCGCCAGAAATCCTTCTTGCTACCTCTTGAGCACTGCGTTGGTTTTCCCTTGAAGAGGAAAGGGTGATGCAGCAAAGTAGCGTAAGTATTTCCCTCAGTTTTTGAGAACCAAGGTATCAATCCAGTAGGAGGCTACATGCGAGTCCCTCGTACCTGCACAATACAAATTAATCCTCGCAATCAACGCGATAAGGGGTTGTCAATCCCTTCACGGTCACTTACGAGAGTGAGATCTGATAGATATGATAGGATAATATTTTTGGTATTTTTGTGATAAAGATGCAAAGTAAAATGAAAGCAAGTAAAAAAGCAAAGGAAATAACTAAGTGTTGGAAGATTAATATGATGAAGATAGACCCGGGGGCCATAGGTTTCACTAGTGGCTTCTCTCAAGAGCATAAGTATTTTACGGTGGGTGAACGAATTACTGTTGAGCAATTGACAGAATTGAGCATAGTTATGAGAATATCGAGGTATGATCATGTATATAGGCATCACGTCCGAGACAAGTAGACCGACTCCTGCCTGCATCTACTACTATTACTCCACTCATCGACCGCTATCCAGCATGCATCTAGAGTATTCAGTTCATGAAAACAGAGTAACGCCTTAAGCAAGATGACATGATGTAGAGGGATAAATTCATGCAATATGATAAAAACCCCATCTTGTTATCCTCGATGGCAACAATACAATACGTGCCTTGCTGCCCCTACTGTCAATGGGAAAGGACACCGCAACATTGAACCCAAAGCTAAGCACTTCTCCCATTGCAAGAAAGATCAATCTAGTAGGCCAAACCAAACTAATAATTCGAAGAGACTTGCAATGATAACCAATGATACATAAAAGAATTCAGAGAAGATTCAAATATTGTCCATAGATAATCTTGATCATAAACCCACAATTCATCGGTCTCAACAAACACACCGCAAAAAGAAGATTACATCGAATAGATCTCCACGAGAGAGGGGGAGAACATTGTATTGAGATCCAAAAAGAGAGAAGAAGCCATCTAGCTACTAACTATGGACCCGAAGGTCTGAGGTAAACTACTAACACTTCATTGGAGAGGCTATGGTGTTGATGTAGAAGCCCTCCGTAATGGATGCCCTCTCCGGCGGAGCTCCAGAACAGGCCCCAAGATGGGATCTCGTGGGTACAGAAGGTTGCTGCGGTGGAATTAGGTTTTTGGCTCTGTATCTCATCGTTTGGGGGTACGTAGGTATATATAGGAGGAAGGAGTACGTCGGTGGAGCGACAGGGGGCCCACGAGGGCGGAGGGTGCGCCCTCGGGGGGGGGGGTGGGCGCGCCCCCCTACCTCGTGGCTTCCTCTTTTGTTTCTTGACTTAGGGTCCAAGTCTCCCGGATCATAATCTTCCTAAAAATCACGTTCCCGAAGGTTTCATTCTGTTTGGACTCCGTTTGATATTCCTTTTCTGCGAAACTCTGAAATAGGCAAAAAAACAGCAATTCTGGGCTGGGCCTCCGGTTAATAGTTTAGTCCCAAAAATAATATAAAAGTGAATAATATAGCCCAACAATGTCCAAAACAGTAGATAATATAGCATGGAGCAATCAAAAATTATAGATACGTTGGAGACGTATCATCCCCCCACCATGATAAGCCATCCTTTAGCATATGTCGCACGAAATCCCCGACATTTGGCGCCCACCATGGGGCTAGGTGCACCGTCGTCCGAAGATATGTTCTGGACGGAAACCGTTTTCCTTCCTAGCGAGTGCAGCCAGCCCGGCACGCCCGATGGCGTTTGCTCCGACGCGCAGCATGGCACGGAAGTTGCTTGCACGGCGAGCAGCCTCGCCGATCTCAATGGCGGGATCCGCCTCTCCGACGAGCCCGCACCCGACGCGGGAGCAGCCAGCTTCGAGAGCCGCCTCGTCGACCTCCTTGGCAAGCTCCACATCGCCAACGAGCCGGCCTCTGACCTAGAGTTAGTTGGCTCCACCGACCCGATGCTCATCGACTCTGACGCGACATACCTCGACGCCATCCCGACCAATGTGGTGGTCTTCGATGACCTGCTCCCTCGCGCGGAAAGCGGCGGCAGCACCATCACGTAGGTGCTTGTCATCAGCCACGACAGAGCCTCTGGCGGGGCCGCCCAGGACCCGCTGCAGGCGACAATGTGGGACCTGTCTGCACCCATCACGGCAGACGCCAACGCCAAGACACTAGAGGCCTGCCGCGTCGCGCTCGTCGAGAGAGCCAAGAAGTTGGCCACCATGAGACGCCTCTCCGAGGCCTACCAGCGCAGGATCGACCGCGCCATCGACTACACGCCGGCTGCTGGCGAGCCCAGCCGCGTGGGCACGGTCCGATAGTGCGACGCTGCCATCGCTAGCATGTTTGGGGTAGACCGCCCTGTCTATGCTACGCCCATGGAGAACCTGCGTGCTGCCCAGGCAGCAACAGACGAGCTGGACCACCTGGAGGGTGACGAGCATCGCTGCATGACGGAGCGCGTTCAGCAACTCATCGACGCGGCTGCCGTGCAGTAAGAAGCCGGCCGCCGCGTGGGAGAACCCGGCCAGCATGCCGAGAACCTCCCTCTTCGCCGAGAGCACGGTGTGACCTCCCAGACGCCGACGGGCGGCGCCCGCGCCCAAAGAGATCCAGAGCCGGCTGCTAGCCGCAGTCGGACGCGCATCACCATCGAGCGCGACCAAGAGGGCTGCCCGCGTGCGGTGGAACAGCGGAGCCATCGCCCGCCTCCCCCACGCAGGGAGAGGCGCGCCTCCCCCACGCAGGGAGAGGCGCGCCTCCCTGCCGCCTGTTGAGCATCCTACTCTCCGAGACTGGCTGGGCCACCGAGAAGGAGTCAGAGAGAACGACGCCCGCCATCGGATCGACCGCCTGTCTCGATCCCTAGCGATAGAAGAAGAAGATGCAATCGGCTCGCCTTGTTTTGGTCCCCGCATTCGCAACGAGCCCTTCCCCAAAGGGTTCTCACTCCCTCGAGACACTCCCAAGTACAACGGCTCCATGAAGCTGGAGGATTGGCTGGTAGACTACTCCACAACCATCAACATAGCAAACGACAACAAGCGCGTTGCCGTGAAGTACGTTCCGCTCATGCTCCAGGGCACGGCCCGGACATGGCTGAACAGCCTCAAGCCCTATAGCGTCAACAACTGGGTAGATTTCACCGAAGTCTTCATCCGCAACTTCACCAGCACCTACAAGCGGCCGCCCAAGCCCTGCCAGCTCTCGCTATGCGTTCAAGGCCCGACCGAGTCCACCCGCGACTACTTGACCCAGTGGGCCTAGCTGTGCAACTCCTGCGAAGGGGTGCACGAGGTGCAAGCCATAGAGTACTTCACTACCGGGTGCCGAGAGGGCACCTTACTCAAGCACCAACTCCTCTGCAACGAGCTGGCCACACATGATGAACTGCTAATCATAGTAGACAAATACGCCACTACCGACTCCTCCATCAAGTCAGAGCTCCAGGTGGACGCGCCCGGGAAAGTGCTCCCTCCGGCTCCTCGGACGTCGGCTGGAGACAACAGTCGGCGCCAGCAGCAGAACGACAACAAGCGCAAGGCCCCGCAGCCGGCTTCCACCAGCCGACAGGTGGCAACTGTTGAGGATCAACAGCCGGAGGGACAACCCGACCCCAAGCGTCAGAAGGGCGGCAAGCCCGCTTGGTTGCCCGCCTTATCCTTCGAGCAGACCCTCGATGCTCCCTGCAAATTCCACACTGGTGCGAAGCCGTCCAACCACACAACCCGGAAATGCCATTGGCTCGTCGCATTGCCAAGGGGAAGGGACTGCCGCCTCCGCCTAATGGCCAGCTGGTTCCGCCTCCCCAGCAGCCGGCGGCCCGTCCAGCAGTCGGTGCTATCCAGGATGAATTCCCCGAAGAACACAGATCTTACATCGTCTTCACCAGTGTGGCCAGTGACAGGCACAGCCGACGCTAGCAGCACCGTGAGGTGAATGCCGTTGCTTCGGTTGCCTCAGAGTTCATGCACTGGTCCGAGAGGCCCATCAGCTGGAACCGTGCAAACCACCCGGAGATGATGCCTTCTTCGGGTTCTTATGCCCTGGTGTTGGATGCCACCCTTGCTACAGAGAGGCGAGCTGCTCGTTTCTCCCGGATCCTGATAGACAGCGGTAGCAGCATCAACATCCTTTACCTCGACACCATGGAGAAGTTGTGCATCAAAGAGAAGCAGCTCCAGCCCAGTCGGACTGTCTTCCATTGCATTGTGCCCGGCCTTTCCTGCTCACCATTCGGCAAGATCAAGATAGATGTCCTCTTCGGAGATAAGGATCACTTCCGTCGCGAGGCAATTTGGTTGGAGGTGGTTGACCTGGAGAGCCCTTATCATGCGCTCCTAGGCCGGCCAGCCCTAGCCAAGTTCATGGCGGTGCCACACTATGCCTACCTCAAGATGAAGATGCCGGGAACCAATGGCATTATCTCAATAGCCAGAGACTACGAGAAGTCGGCTGCCTGTGTAGTAGCTAGCAGCCGGCTGGCCGAGTCCCTTGTAATTGCTGCTGAGAAGAAGCTCCTGGACCAGGTGGTGGCCATGGCCAGAAAGTAGCCGGACCTGTCACCAGATCCCAAGGAGTTAGAGACCCAGGGCTCCTTCCAGCCGGCCAAAGAAAGAAAGAAGATTCCCTTGGACCCGGACCACCTGGAGAGACACTCTGTCATAGGGGCCAACCTTGACACCAAATAGGAAAGCGAGCTCGTCGATTTCCTCCGTGAGAATCGGGACATCTTTGCATGGTCTCCCAAGGACATGCCGGGTGTTCCGACGGATTTCGCCGAGCACAAGCTACATGTCAGATCGGATGCAAAACCAGTCAAACAACCCCTCCGCCGCCTGTCGGAAGAGAAGAGAAGAATCGTTGGTGAAGAGATCGCCCGCCTGCTGGCAGACGGCTTCATTATGGAAGTGTTCTTTCCAGAATGGCTTGCCAACCTAGTCCTTGTACTGAAGAAGAACAACAAATGGCGCATGTGTATTGATTACACCAGCCTCAACAAAGCCTTCCCCAAAGATCCGTTTGCCTTGCCTCGAATTGACCAAGTGATAGACTCCACAGCCGGATGCGATCTGCTGAGTTTTTTGGATGCCTACTCAGGGTACCACCAGATCAAGTTGAACCCGGGCGACCGCCTGAAGACCGCCTTCATCATACCATTTAGAGCCTTCTTCTACCTGACCATGACATTCGGCTTGAGAAGTGCCGGTGCCACGTTTCAGTGTTGCATGCAGAAGTGCCTCCTCAAGCAACTCGGCAGAATTGCCCATGGCTATGTAGATGATATTGTGGTGAAGACGGAGAAGCGCGGTACCCTCTTGGAAGATCTCAAGGAAACTTTTGATAATCCGCGCCATTTTCAAATCAAGCTCAACCCAGAGAAGTGTGTCTTTGGAGTACCAGCCGGCTAGCTCCTTGGCTTCCTGGTCTCAGAACGCGGCATTGAGTGCAATCCTGTGAAGATCAAAGCCATTGAGAGGATGGAGAGACCCACCCGACTGCGAGACATCCAGAAGTTCACCGGCTGCTTGGCATCCATCAGTCGGCTGGGCGAGAAGGCTCTTCCCCTGTACCAGCTCATCAAGAAAACCGCTCACTTTGAGTGGAATGACAAGGCGGACGAGGCCTTCCTCTAGCTCAAGAAAATGCTGACTACGCCGCCTGTTCTGGCGGCTCCGGCTGCTAAGGAGCCCATGTTCCTCTACATCGCCGCTACCAGCCGGGTGGTCAGCACTGTCATTGTGGTGGAGCGTCCGGAAGACGGCAGATCATAGCTGGTCCAGAGGCATGTGTACTATTTAAGCAAGGTGTTGTCGGCCTCAAAGCAGAACTACCCCCACTATCTAAAGATGTGCTACGGCGTGCACTTTGCCGCCAAGAAGCTCAAGCCATACTTTCAAGAGCACCCAATCACGGTTCTCTGCACTGCCCCACTTGCCGAGATCATAGGCAAAAGAAATGCATCAGGCCGAGTGGCCAAATGGGCCATCGAATTGGCCCCCTACACCATCTTCTACCAGCATGCACCGCCATCAAGTCCCAAGCACTGGCCGACTTCCTCGTCGACTGGACCAAGACCCAGTACCTGCTGCCAGCTCCGGACTCCACTCATTGGCGGATGCACTTTGATGGCTCAAAGATGAGAACCAGTTTGGGAGCCGGGATCGTCCTCACCTCTCCCAAAGGCAACAAGCTCAAATATATGCTACAAATACACTTTGCCGCCTCCAACAACGTGGCCGAGTATGAGGCGCTAGTACACGGACTTCGGCTGGCCAAAGAGATCGGCATCCGCCGGATCCTGTGCTACAGCGACTCAGACTTGGTGGTCCAACAGTCGTCTGGCGACTGGGATGCCAAGGATGCAAATATGGCAAGCTACCGCTTCCTCGTCAAGCAAATCAGCGGATACTTTGACGGGTGTGAGTTCCATCATGTGCCACGGAACGACAACGAGCAAGCTGCTGCCCTGACACGAATCGGCTCCACCCGCCAAGCAATACCAGCCGGTGTTTCCCTTCAGTGCCTCCGCAAGCCGTTTATCAATCCTTCTCCAGAATCCGAGTCCATCTTCGTGCCGTCTACTCCCAAAGCAGTCAGATCCGACTCGGGGGCTGCAGCAGCCGGCCCGGGGACTTCGGCAAGCGGCACGGGGACAGCAGCAGTCGCACCTGGCCCGGGGACTTCAAAACCCAGCTTGGGGGTTGCAGCAGTCGGCCCGAGGACTCCAACAACGCAGCAAGCGGCGGCCGGCTCCCTTCCGCCGCCCCCCAACCCAACCGCCCTAGTACCAGTGGCTGTGATGATAGTGAACGAAGTCGAAGCACCATCATGGGCACAACCCATCCTCAACTTTCTGGTCAGTGGAGAGCTGCGGGCTGATGAGATCTCGGCCCGGCAAGTGCAACGCTGGGCAGGAGCTTACATGATAGTAAACAGGGAGCTCGTCAGGTGCAGCGTGACTGGTGTGTTCCAGCGCTACGTAGAGCCAGAAAAGGGCAAGGCAATCCTCAGAGACATCCATCAGGGTCAGTGCAGCCACCACGCAGCCTCCAGATCCCTTGTCGCAAAAGATTTCCACCACGGTTTCTTCTGGCCGACTGCTTTGGAAGACGCCAAGGATTTGGTCAAGAAATGCAAGAGGTGCCAGAAATTCAGCTCCAAGCAACACCTTCCGGCTTCTGCACTCAAAACCATCCCCCTTACTTGGCCATTTGCCGTCCGGGGACTGGACATGGTGGGCCCATTCAAGACAGCACGCGGCGGCATGACCCATCTGCTAGTCGCCGTGGACAAATTCACCAAGTTGATTGAAGCAAAGCCAATCAAGAAGCCGAATGGTCCGACTGTTGTGACTTTCATCGCAGATATCATCGTTCGGTACGCCACACAACATCATCACCGACAATGGCACAAACTTTGTCAAAGGCGCCTTGGCTCGTTTCTGCGCGACGCAGGGCATCCACTAGACTTAGCGTCCGTTGCCCATCCGCAGTCAAAGGCCCAGGTCAAACGAGCAAAGGACCTCATCTTGTCCGGCATCAAGCCCCGGCTGGTCGAGCCACTGGAGCGCTCGGCTGCTGCTGGATCGATGAATTGTCGGCTGTCCTCTTGAGCCTCCGCACCACTCCGAACAAGTCAACCGGCTTCACGCCCTTCTTCCTCGTGTACGGGGCCAAGGCCGTCATCCCAACCGACATCGAGTTTGACTCGCCTCGCATCACCACGTATACGGAGGCGGAGGCAAAAGAAGCACGAGAAGACGGTGTCGATCTGTTGGAAGAGGGCCAGCTATTGGCACTCAGCCGGTCCGCCATCTACCAGCAGAACCTATGCCGCTACCACAGTCCGAAGGTCAAGCCAAGATCCTTCCAAGATGGAGACCTGGTGCTTCGGCTGATCTAGCGAACAGCTGGCGATCACAAGTTCTCGGCCCCTTCGGAAGGCCCCTTCATCATCAGAAAAGCCTTAGGCAACAACTCCTACTACCTGATCGATGCACAGAAGCCTACGACATGCAAGAGGGACGATTCCGGCAAGGAAACAGAGCGCCTATGGAACGCAAATCTCCTCCAAAGGTTTTATAGTTGAAGCAGTATGTACCATGCTACCTTTTGTATTAAGCACAAAGACATCGGGACCGTCGAGGAGCACTCGGGGGCAACCCTTTTTATCAATATGATAAGTTTTATGCCTGTGAATGTGTGATTTTATTCCCTCGCCGGGCACCGGGTTTGACCAGTCGGCCCGTGGGCTTGCCGCCTTGTACTATGTTGATGCTACCTGCAGTCAGACAAGTCGTGTGCCGACATCTAAAGCCCTCTCTTGCCATAAGCCGCAGCTCGCAGAGCGACTGTTCGGCAGGCAAGAGTTAAAGGCAGGAAATGGTGCCCTCACGAAAAATGGCTAAGGAAAAAAGCATCCACATAGGCCAAGCCGGCTCCCCGCCTCACCGTCCGGCTGCTAGGAAGCCGGCCGGCCGACTTCTCACTTAACTTGTTGTGTTCTAAATGGCCAAAGTACTTGTCTTCCCAAAATGGCCAAGTGCCTGACCCAGCCTCATACCACAGAGTGGCTCTCGGGTTGGCAAGGCGGCAGCCAAGGGAAGGCGGCAAAAGAAAAGGCCATAAGAGTAGAAAAGCAAAACAAGTCAGAACCCGGCAAAGCACAACTCGTGCGAATAAAGTTAATTTACATAAGCAAAAGGCCCTTGGCCAACATTCAGCGGAGTTTGAATACACCCCCTGTGGGTGGAATTGCGTAAATTTAACATATTTGTCCAAAAGATTACAAAACAGGAAAGAAAGATAAGTTGGCCGCCTAGGCCAGAGGAGCAGCAGCCAGATCTGAGGGGTCGGCGGAGGTTGAGGCACCAGGTGGTGGAGGGCCGTCCGGTTGGTCTCGGCCTGGTCGGCACCAGCAGCAGTCGGCTCGCTTGCTCGCGGCTCCTTGGTCGAGACTTGGCCGGGCTGAGGCCGGCCGTCAGCTTCATCATCCGGCGCATCATCCTCGCCATCCTCACCCTCTTCATCCTCACCTTTGTCGTTGGAGGCGATCTCCTCCACCGAATCGTCCTCATACTCCGGGTTCAGCCTGAACTAGTTGGGCAGCACCTCGGCTCCCTCCTCGTTCAGCTCTAGGATGAACACGGTGGTGTCGGCGTAGTCGGCGATTGCCGCCACGTGCTGCGTAAGGTCGCGACTTTCCGCCGCCAGCTCTGGTGCGGCCTCTAGCCGGAAGGTAGCTAGCTGGGCCAAGTCCAGGCCTGGGTACCAGGCCTTGACAAACTCCAGGGCCCTCCGAGCGCCGGCACGAGCCGCGGAGCCCTTCCAAGCCTCGAACTGGCCGACTACTACCTCCAGCCACTAAGCAGTCCGGCTGGGGGTGCACAGGAACTGAGTGTCCGGCCAGAGGCAGTCAACACCTGGGCCATGACGCGCTGCAGGCGGCGGAGCATCCGGTGGGATGGCTTAAGACGAGCGTGAATGGCGAGAAGCTGCTCGCTGAGGGTCCGGGGCGCGTTGGGCGCGATTTCTGCACTAGCTCGTCGCAGTGAGCCTCGATGGCTTGGCTGACAGCGACGACATGTCCAGGGAAGAAGTCTGTGCAAGAAGAAAAAAGAAGTCAGAGGCCAGCTCATATAGCAGACGGCGGCCGAAAGAAAGGGAAGCTAACTCACCATCGATCATATCTTCGATCTCGGAGTAGCCGTCGCTCAAAGCCTTCTTCTTCTCGGCCCAGCCCGAGCGTTCTGTCCCAAACTCAGCCTGGAGGGCGGCCTCGCTGTCCTTCGCCTTCTAGAGCGCCGCCTTGTGTTGATCCGCCTCGCCCGCTAGCTCCTTGACCAGGCGGTCGCACTCCTGGGCTGCTTTGCTGCGCTCCTCCTCCTTGGCACGCAGCACGGTTTGGGCCTCGCCCAGGCGCTGCTGCAGGTTGGCGGCTGCCCCTATAGAGGAAAAGAAAGAAACATAATCAACAATCAACAAAGGAGGAAAGTGGTTGTCGGAAGATCCGGCCCGACTGCTCAGCAGCCGGCCCGAATCTCGGGGGCTACACCCAGTGGGTGCGCTGACGCGCCCCCGCAAGAGAGAAGATGGAGTGCTTACTCCGGCTCTCGGGCAAATCAGTAGTCCGCTGGGCCAGCTCCTGGACATGGGAGTTGAATGCGGCCACACGGATGTTGTGGTAATCCTGCAACAAAGACAGAAGAAAAGAAAAAAGTTAGCACTCGGAACTCACCTTTAAGTTCCGAGCCGCCTGCTCAGCAGCCGGCCCGGAACTCGGGGGCTACACCCAGTGGGTGCACTGGCACGCCCCCACGAAAGAATACAAGAATAAAAAATAAAGTAACAAGGAGCATACCCGGACGGCGGCTCGCGTCGCCAGGAACGCCTACGTGTACTGCTGGAGGGCGGTGCCTTGAGCTTGGAACCGGGCCTGAATGTCCTGCGCGGCCGTGTTCAGCTCGCCCGTCCCGCCCCCAAGCGTCCATTCCGGTAGGGCGACATTGGTGGCCTCGGCGTAAGGAGCCGATGAGCTGGCGGCCCCGGTCTCCAAAGGCCATGGCGTTGAAGTCGCTTTCCCCGCGCGACGGTGCACCGGAGTGCGGACCACGGGGGCCGAACCCACCACCAACTCGCCACCGACTGGTGGCCCTTGCAGCGCGTCAGGCCGACTGGTCTGGGCGTCGACAGTCGGCGTGGGCGGGGGCACTTCCGCCCCCAAGATGACGGGGTCGCCCCCTTCCCTCTCCAGTACCGGCTGGTCGTGGCCGGCTCCTCCAGTCGGTGCCTGGCTCTCTCGTGCCGTGGCACCGCACGCAGCGGGATGACGAGCTATGGAGCCCGGCTGCGAGCTACTTCCGCCTCCTCCACCTTGGCGGCCACGTCCGCCTGCTCCTTGGCCGCCGCATCGGCCTCCGCCGACGCCGCCTTGGCCGCGTCCACCTTCTCACGCTCCGCCTTCTCCTGCTCCTCGCGCGCCTCCCGCGCATTCCACTCCGTCGCCAACCGGAGGTCGGCAAGCAGGTCCACACGGCGGGGCTTTGCGGACCCGTCCGAGTCCCCAATCACTAAGGCAGACAGGGCCCGCGAAAGGGAGAGCGGGGCCCTATGAAGACACGGCAACGAGAAGCCGGTAAGAAGACTAGAAGAAAGAAGAAAAGCAAACTCAAAAGCAACAACAGAAAAATCAAAGTACTTACCCAGACGCCAACGGGAGCCACTTCGGGACCTTCTGCAATTGGGCCGCCTTCGCGGCGGCCTCATGCCGCCTGGTCGTGGCGGCCATGTTCTTGGCCTTCTTCGACCAGCTGTCGAACAGCCCGGCTTCGGCTCGGCGCTTCGGCGCGCCGCCTGGTGTAGTCGGTGCGGCTGAAGAGCTCGCGCCCGCCTTGCTGGCGCCGTGAGCGCGGCGTGGCTCGTTCTCCTCCTCATCATCGTCCGGCCATTCCTCAACGCCACCTGCTCCACGTCCGCCTCCCGTGGCGTCGTCCTCCTTCATGGCAGCTGCCCCCAAGTCGGGTGTCAGGACCCCGATTCTAAGTCACACTGATCTAGCCTGTAACACCTCATATCACTTTGCGGCCTCACGCACGGTATTCCCACGGGTGTCGCCTTACCATGGCCCGGGATCGTTTGCGCCTTTTGGCTCACGTATATGATAATGTCGCTAGCATCCATATGACAGAGAACCCGGGCCGACATGGCTAGTCGTGAACCCAAAGCGGCACTAACTTACGGGGACATGCATACATGAATCAACATCGAGCATGTCGGTCAGCAACGTGTGAATCCGGGCTGTAGCACTGGGCTAACAGGACTCTGGGAACCTGGGCTGTAGCAGGCTAGGCAGGACTCCGGATGTCACCGCGTGACATTTCCCCGAAGGGACAGACACAGGAACAAAGTGAATCACATGCCGGCTAGTCAGGTGTCCGGAGCAGTAGTGCTGGGCTAGGAGGACTCCGGTGAACCAGGCTGTAGCGGACTACTATGGCTCATGGAAGCACAAGACCACATTTCCCCATAAGAGAGGCTACCAAGGATAAACAACTTGGTTGTCGGATCCCACACATACCAAGCATTTCAATCATACACGCAATATGCTCGATATGTGTAAATACAACATGGCATCACAACATAAATCTACGACTCAAGTATTTATTCATTAGGCTCCGAGGAGCGAGATATTACAAACATAGGTCTCATGACCCAACATTCAGAGCATACAAGTCAAACACATGCGGAAGATTAACATGTCTGAGTACAGACATCGACAAATGAAAGAGGCTGAGAAGCCTGACTATCTACCAGATCCTGCCGAGGGCACAAGATCGTAGCTGAGGTATCAAGCTAAACGTCGAAGTCCACACAGAACTACTAGAGAGACTGACGTCTCTCTGCAAAACATAAAATAAGCAAACGTGAGTACAAATGTACCCAGCAAGACTTACATCAGAACTATCTACATATGCATCGGTATCAACAAAGGGGGTGGTGTAGTTTAACTACAACAAGCCAGCTTTGACTCGGTGGCTATCCTAACTACGACTGCAAGTAACTCTTTTGAGGTGGCGTACACGAGTCCACATATTCACCATATCAATACACCACTATGGATTCGCTCCCATCTCCCTACGAGGACACCATCCATAGCACTCACGCTTATCTTGCGCATTTTAGAGTATCCACTTTCACTTGTCTATGAACTGTTATAGGCAACCCAGAAGTCCTTTACCGCGGACACGGCTATTCGAATAGATGATGTTAACCCTGCAGGGGTGTACTTCAACACACACGCTCTCACCACTTACCGCCGTTTACACGACATGTACTCGGCAACCTTCAAGCAGAAGCCCAGCGAGGGTGTTGGCCACAGCCTACCTAAACACTCAAGTCTCTAGTCCGGGTTTATCGCCTATTCAGGTTCCATCCGCAGGGAGTCCGACCGAGGTTTCCACATACGGCCCCGAACGATGTGTGCAGGGTTCCTAAGACACCAAACGGGCGACCGGTACACCGTGCCACGTGCCTACCGCATCACAGCCCACCCCTCCGGTCAGCGCTGCCCACGGCCTGCAGCATAATACAAACACCAGAAACTACTTGCAACTCCTGGACAAAGGACAAGGGTGATTAAGAAGCCGAGAGGGTCCATTGGTTTCGGGCCCAATGCATGGTAGTAACTGTATCATGGATCACAAACACAGAACTCAGTTCCTGAGGACGGCTTCAATGAGACAACCCACCATGTACTCCTACATGGCCTCTCACCGCTACCTTTACCAAATCGTGTTCACACACTTCGCTCACACACAGTAGGACATGTTCATCACCATTCCAATTCATCCCCGATGAATCAGACCTGACACAACTCTAAGCAATAGCAGGCATGACAAACAAGCATGAATGAGTAGGCACATCAGGGCTCAAACAACTCCTAGTAATGCTAGTGGGTTTCATCTATTTACTGTGGCAATGACAGGTCATGCAGAGGAAAAGGGGTTCAACTACCGCAGCATGTAACTGATGAATCGTTGTTGTCCTAATGCAGTAAAAGAGAGCAGGAGCGAGAGAGTGGGTTTGTATCGGAATGAACAAGGGGGTTTTGCTTGCCTGGCACTTCTGAAGATAGCATTGAGTCTTCATTAGTGTCAATGATCACAACGCCGGAACATCGTCTACCGAGAGGGGACAAATACCGGCAACAGAGAAGAAATACAATCAATGCAATGCACAATATGATGCATGATCATGACATGGCAATATGAATGTGTTTTGGGCTAATGCAAGCTAGAACAGATTGAGATGAGTCCATTTGAACCAAAAATTCAAATGCAAACCCATTTTATAGAGTCATATAAGTGCATTATCTTGTTTCATCTAAACAGCATGGTTTGGTTGCTCTAACATGCATGAAACCAGTACAGATGGATAGATTGGATTTTTCTGATCATTTTTCATATATAATTTGTTTCATTTGGAGTTATGGTTGAATTTCTATGAATTTTTGAAGTTGTAGTATTTTCTGGAATTTCCTGTATAAGAATAATTCCAGTAAATAAATTACTGTGTTAGCACTACGTCAGGATGACGTCAGCAAGTCAACAGCGGCTAGTCCAGGTCAAACCTGACCAGTGGGACCTTCCTGTCAGTGACTAACCTAACTAATCCAGATTAATTAGCGCTAAACTAATACTAATCTAGTTTAGTTAAGAGCATGGGCCCACACGTCAGTGACTCAGGGGGAGTCAAACTGGGGTCAAACCGGGTCAAACGAGGTCAAACCCGCCGGCGACTCGACGCCGGCGAGGCCCGAGATGGCGGCGCGGCACGGAAAACGCCCACAGGGCACGGACGAGGCCGTTCTTGGGCTCATTGGAGAGCTCTTGCAGGCGCACGTCGAGTGGTGGTGGCGGCCGGGCCTATGGTGGCCGGAGCCGACGATGGCGAGCTCCAAGGCGGCGGCCGGAGTTTGGGTTAGCACGGGGGCGGCGTTAGGGAGCATGACAGGGGGTGCGGAGGGGTGCTATGGCCTCCTGGGGGTGCACTGAGCACGACTATGTGCTCGGTTTAAAGGAGGCGAACCAAAACGACGACGGTGTTAAGTCCGGCGCCGGTGAGGTCTCGGTCTCGACGGAAACGAGGGCTACGATGAGCTAATGGACACGGAAGTAGAGGGGATTAGTAGAGGAGCTCACGGCGGGTGCAGAGGTGGCCTCGGCGTGCTCGGGGACGTCCTCGTTGCTGCGAATCGAGCAGCAGCGATTGCCGGCCATGGCGGTGAAGACGGTGGTGATGGCATGGCTTCGGGGCACCCGGCGTCGCGTGCATCGGCATAGAGCTAAATGGATCCGAGGCGGAGCTTGTGGGCTAGCTGGAAGGCCGCGGGGATGCTGGTGGCCGCGGTGGTGCCGAGCGGCATCGACGGCAGCACTCGGTGGCGCTGCGGAAGCGAGCACTGGGGGGAGAGGGAGAGAGGGGAGAGAGGGGAGAGGTGCAAGGGGTTGAGGGGAGTGCGTGGCGCCCTCGGGTGCCTCCAGCGGTGAGCAGGTAAGCACGAGGTGGCCGGCGCGTGCCGGCACGCGGTCGGCACACGCCCTCGCGTCCTTCTGTCAGGAGGAGGACAACGACTGGCAGATGGCTGCGTGGGCTGGGCTTCACAGCAACTGGGCCGAGGTGGGGCGCCAGGTAAGTGGGCCTGAGGCCTATCTCCCTCTCTCTGTTAATAATTTGTTCTGTTTTCTATTTTTGCTATTATGTTTTGATTCAGTTCAAAGACCAAACCATTTTCAAAATTCATGAAAATAATTGTGTAAATCAAATGGACTTATCCAAAGCTACACAACAATTTCCAGAATTATTGAACATATATTTATTATATAACAAATATAGATCCAATTCAAATATTTATTGGATTAATTCAAAGGCCCAAAATAGATATGTTAAACCGTTCAAAAATATTGGTTTGAATTTTATTCTTGCCAATATTTTTCAAGGTTTAACAGGAACATTTTGTTAGGCTTCTTTGAGAAGATTTTAATGTTGATCATTTTTAAAAGGTTTCTGAGGCTTTGAAAATTCCTCAATTCAAATTTCATTTGAATTTAAACATGATGCATGGAGGCAAGAAAAATCAAGCAAGGGCTGATCTGGGGTTGTGACAGCTCACCCCCACTAAACAAGAATCTCGTCCCGCGATTCAAGACGTGAGGTAAGAAGACAGAGGGGGTACGAGCTAACATGATCTTCACGATCCAAGTTGCTCTTCATAAGAACGTTGATTCGATCACCATCTTTGTCTGGATGTCTTGCTCTGAGAACTCCAACCGACAAGACAACAAGAGGAAAGGGAAAACTCTAGAAGGATCGATCTTCTCGAATATCGAACAACTCAGGATCAACTCATGGAGGGAGGCATTGAAACATCTCTCGAGCTGAGAGGCAAAACATGCACCAGGAGGGACGGAAGAAACAATTTGACGAGGGTTTCAAAGTAGCGAGGAAAAATTTCCATGATTCCATAACGGGGCACCTTGGGGAAGGTGACTCCTAGAATTATTCCCTTAAGCGGCAAAAAGAATTACTTTTGATACAAAGATCATTGAAACTCTCTAAACTGGCCCAAGGAAAATCGCAAACGATCATTTGAAGGAGTTCAGAGAAATGGCATACTCAGATCGGAAAGGAAACTATGGTTATGGAGCAACTCGGCAAACGGAAGGCACATTCCCGTTGATACCGGGGATATAACCTAGTGTCTGAGTATGCTCTCTAGAACTTGAACATTTCCATATTCATCAAGGTTTTACCAACATCCGTGCCGAGGATCCTGGCAACACATCATGCTACCATGATGAACGGTGATGGAGGATGCAGGTGCAAAGGAGGACAACACTTTCTCAGATTTCACCTTAGCGAAGCCAAGGGAGCAAAATCTGGATGATCGACCGAGAGACATTTAGCACTCCGCTTCTAATGTTCTCCTTGATGTTCTAGCATAACCCATTAGATGTGGTTTTGTATCTTGAACATCAAGTAGTAGGTCGGACTTCGGGAGCGCAGGAATCCATAAGGAATAACTAGTGGAATAAATCCTAAGAAATGGGAGGTGGCCAACTTACTCAATCAAGATACTACCATAATAGGTCTTCCGACTGGGTGTGTTGGCCACGACATCCACTTTACCGGTTATCGAGAGACCAATATTATAATTCTTGGAGAATGTTCCAACCATCATATCTGCCTGAGATTCAGATCTAGTTGGTGTCAGAATATTCCAGACTCATCAAGTCTAGAAAGAAAAATAAAGTTTGCAACACAAATCGACGAGAAGACGTTGCAAGATTCTCGGGAGATGGACTATGGTAGTAAGCTCCAAAACATGAGTTGGTTCTGCTACAAACATGTGAACACGTTGTCCCAGACAAACATGCCCACATGGTAGTCTTACAATGGGAACCATCAACGAGGATATCGAAGTTCTTTCATAAGTCCGGATTAGCTCTTATGAAGGAACTCCTTCTCCTTGAATAAGTCAGTTAGTGGCTTGGTGTGCTAAGGATACATATAGAATGAAGGTTGCAAGTCTCCAAACCACGGTATACTTCACACATATGCATGATTGACTTGGGATGATTCCAGAGGAAGCAAAACAAACTTTCTCGAATTCACGGCGGCAACTTGCATCTAATGCACATGAATTAGAGTAAGTCACTTATTTCATCCAAACATAGGCTTCATGAACTAGCACAAAGAAAATGCTTTCAAAAGTTTCCAACACTAACTTAGATGTTCAACATGAATCATGGACAAGATGAAAATGTTGTCAATGGGCTTAACAACAATTCATCCAGGTTTCCATATAAATGTAATTCCATAACTATGTGAACATGGTGATAGCACTGGTCATACCAAAGGATGTAATGGTGTATGCTCGAGGGATCAACCACGAGTAAGACAACATTATGCATATCGTTGGTTCTGACTTGATTTGATGATAGCCCATACGCAAATCAAAGATTTGGGTAAGACAATAGATCCAACAATTGATCACGAGGGTCAATCAATGAAGATATCATCTTTCTTTAACACACACACACACATATCCCTTGAAAAGAACTAAGCTGGCAAGCTTTTATCTTCCAACTCCCCAAGTTGTTGTTTAGCTTGACCAACTAGCTCAGGGGTATCCAACACGGATTCTTGGGGAAGGGGTGGTTTACAGGAAACCAACTTGATCACGAGCTCAACATAACGGTCTGGGAGCAACCTGGTGATACTTCCAAGAAGATTTTTTGGAAATTCACGAACCACCGATATGTTACTAGGCTTGAGAACAATCTTGCTTTTCAGGGCAAGACGATATGACCGAATAAGCAAGGACTGACACTATCCTAACTCATTGATCGAAAAGTGCACCGGAAATAAGGACTGGGTAGCACGATCAACCTTAGGATGTGATTCAGTAACCAACACGCTAAGGATGAAATTATTGTCCTTCAACTACCAAGCAACGGAGTTGTTAGGAGTATTGATTTCACGCATCACGATTCACTTGTCGGTGTTCCGGTTACAATAACACGCAACCGAGAAATGAATGATGATGGCGAGGAGTATCACTGCGTCAAGAATTCACAAAAGGTGGTGCAATTCCTACGATATTCTCGACATAAAGGGGGTAATACTCGTAGGTAGAACAGAACAAAAGCTGGTTAGGCATTTGATCTGCAGAATACAACTACTTTGACCCAATCCCAGAGATGGACGAGGTACTGGAGTTTGTTTCTCCTAGTCATTCCGGATTAGAATGGCTTGACAGACCACAAGAATAATAGGCATCGATAACACAAATGCACAATTACTCCTAACTATCAATTGATAGACGAGGGCCAGAAAATAACTAAAGAGGGACAACTCAAAGGAACATATGTTTTGCTGAGTTGTGGATGCATAGATTAGTATGTCGAACCAAATCCAACAAGTTTCTTCTAGATAACCCATGCAGAAAGGTAGGACTGGTAGAGTCACAATATGAATGGAGTACTCCTCAAGAGCGCCCTGGTTGTGATCTTTTGGTTAAAAGAACTTCTGCCATAATGGTTCATGGTATTGGAAGAAGGATATACCACGGACCTCGAGGACTAATGCAAAGGTTACTAATAACCTAAAGGAACGAGCAAACACTAGCTACACGAGTTAAGTAGAGTGAATCTTGGGTTCAAGAACCCAGAAATAGAATGCCTACTATCTAAATGGCATCACGGGATGCTTTCGAGAATAATGGCCAGAATCATCACACCGGGGATGCAAGCATTGCTAGATTACTAAGTGGTCCTCTAAGACACCTAGGGTCATAATAATAACTCCAACATATATGTCAAGGCAACAGAGTACCTCAACTCGACGATTAGTGTGGTTAATCTGGCCCAAAGGAACATCGATAACGGAAAGAAGGGATTTGCAAATGCATCAGATTATTTAGAAGCCTGGGATGACTCGGACAGCATAACGGATGTAAATGCTCAAAGGTTTTGAGACATCCTACAAAATGGTGGCATAACCACTCAACATCACAATATAAACTTCCGGGATAAATGGTCAACATACGAAAGTAGTAGGAACTGAACTGAGGCTTAAATCCATCAATCCTATGAGTCTACGGATTAGTAACACGTGATCCTGATAGAAAGATGAGAAGCCTAGTTCTTAATCCCCGCAGAAAAGAAGAGGGTGACTCAGATCAGAAGGGCATAAGGTAAAGGAGTAAAAAGAGCCTTACGTTCCCTTCCACAATCAATTCCCTTATATAACTAAAGCATTTCTAGACTCAACATCGACCAGTTTGGCTTGGTTATCCTACAGGCAGTCAGGCTCTGATACCAACGCTGTCAGGACCTCGATTCTAAGTCACACCGATCTAGCCTGTAACACCTCATATCACTTTGCGGCCTCACGCACAGTATTCCCACGGGCGTCGCCTTACCATGGCCCAGGACCGTTTGCGCCTTTTGGCTCACGTATATGATAATGTCGCTAGCATCCATATGACAGAGAACCCGAGCCGACATGGCTAGTCGTGAACCCAAAGCGGCACTAACTTACGGGGACAGGCATACATGAATCAACATCGAGCATGTCGGTCAGCAACATGTGAATCCGGGCTGTAGCACTGGGCTTACAGGACTCCGGGAACCCGGGCTGTAGCAGGCTAGGCAGGACTCCGGATGTCACCGCGTGACATTTCCCCGAAGGGACAGACACAGGAACGAAGTGAATCACATGCCGGCCAGTCAGGTGTCCGGAGCAGTAGTGCTGGGCTAGCAGGACTCCGGTGAACCAGGTTGTAGCGGACTACTATGGTTCATGGAAGCACAAGACTACATTTCCCCATAAGAGAGGCTACCAAGGATAAACAACTAGGTTGTCGGATCCCACACATACCAAGCATTTCAATCATACACGCAATATGCTCGATATGTGTAAATACAACATGGCATCACAACATAACTCTACGACTCAAGTATTTATTCATTAGGCTCCGAGGAGCGAGATATTACAAACATAGGTCTCATGACCCAACATTCAGAGCATACAAGTCAAACACATGCGGAAGATTAACATGTCTGAGTACAGACATCGACAAATGAAAGAGGCTGAGAAGCCTGACTATCTACCAGATCCTGCCGAGGGCACAAGATCGTAGCTGAGGTATCAAGCTAAACGTCGAAGTCCACACAGAACTACTAGAGAGACTGACGTCTCTCTGCAAAACATAAAATAAGCAAACGTGAGTACAAATGTACCCAGCAAGACTTACATCAGAACTATCTACATATGCATCGGTATCAACAAAGGGGGTGGTGGAGTTTAACTGCAGCAAGCCAGCTTTGACTCGGTGGCTATCCTAACTACGACTGCAAGTAACTCTTTTGAGGTGGCGCACACGAGTCCACATATTCACCATATCAATACACCACTATGGATTCGCTCCCGTCTCCCTACGAGGACGCCATCCATAGCACTCACGCTTATCTTGCGCATTTTAGAGTATCCACTTTCACTTGTCTATGAACTGTTATAGGCAACCCAGAAGTCCTTTACCGCGGACACGGCTATTCGAATAGATGATGTTAACCCTGCAGGGGTGTACTTCGACACACACGCTCTCACCACTTACCGCCGTTTACACGACATGTATTCGGCAACCTTCAAGCGTAAGCCCAGCGAGGGTGTCGGCCACAGCCTACCTAAACACTCAAGTCTCTAGTCCGGGTTTATCGCCTATTCAGGTTCCATCCGCAGGGAGTCCGGCCGAGGTTTCCACATACGGCCCCGAACGATGTGTGGAGGGTTCCCGAGACACCAAACGGGCGCCCGGTACACCGTGCCACGTGCCTACCGCATCACATCCCACCCCTCCGGTCAGCGCTGCCCACGGCCTCCAGCATACTACAAACACCAGAAACTACTTGCAACTCCTGGACAGAGGACAAGGGTGATTAAGAAGCCGAGAGGGTCCATTGGTTTCGGGCCCAATGCGTGGTAGTAACTGTATCATGGATCACAAACACAAAACTCAGTTCCTGAGGACGGCTTCAATGAGACAACCCACCATGTACTCCTACATGGCCTCTCACCGCTACCTTTACCAAATCGTGTTCACACACTTAGCTCACACACAGTAGGACATGTTCATCACCATTCCAATTCATCCCCAATGAATCAGACCTGACACAACTCTAAGCAATAGCAGGCATGACAAACAAGCATGAATGAGTAGGCACATCAGGGCTCAAACAACTCCTAGTAATGCTAGTGGGTTTCATCTATTTACTGTGGCAATGACAGGTCATGCAGAGGAAAAGGGGTTCAACTACCGCAGCATGTAACTGATGAATCGTTGTTGTCCTAATGCAGTAAAAGAGAGCAGGAGCGAGAGAGTGGGTTTGTATCGGAATGAACAAGGGGGTTTTGCTTGCCTGGCACTTCTGAAGATAGCATTGAGTCTTCATTAGTGTCAATGATCACAACGCCGGAACATCGTCTACCGAGAGGGGACAAATACCGGCAACAGAGAAGAAATACAATCAATGCAATGCACAATATGATGCATGATCATGACATGGCAATATGAATGTGTTTTGGGCTAATGCAAGCTAGAACAGATTGAGATGAGTCCATTTGAACCAAAGATTCAAATGCAAACCCATTTTATAGAGTCATATAAGTGCATTATCTTGTTTCATCTAAACAGCATGGTTACGTTGCTCTAACATGCATGAAACCAGTACAGATGGATAGATTGGATTTTTCTGATCATTTTTCATATATAATTTGTTTCATTTGGAGTTATGGTTGAATTTCTCTGAATTTTTGAAGTTGTAGTATTTTCTGGAATTTCCTGTATAAGAATAATTCCAGTAATTAAATTACTGCGTCAGCACTACGTCAGGATGACGTCAGCAAGTCAACAGCGGCTGGTCTAGGTCAAACCTGACCAGTGGGACCTGCCTGTCAGTGACTAACCTAACTAATCCAGATTAATTAGCGCTAAACTAATACTAATCTAGTTTAGTTAAGAGCATGGGCCCACACGTCAGTGACTCAGGGGGAGTCAAACTGGGGTCAAACCGGGTCAAACGAGGTCAAACCCGCCGGTGACTCGACACCGGCGAGGCCCGAGACGGCGGCGCGGCTCAGAAAACGCCCACAGGGCACGGACGAGGCCGTTCTTGGGCTCATTGGAGAGCTCTTGCAGGCGCACGTCGAGTGGTGGTGGCGGCCGGGCCTATGGTGGCCGGAGCCGACGACGGCGAGCTCCAAGGCGGCGGCCGGAGTTCGGGTTAGCACGGGGGCGGCGTTAGGGAGCATGACAGGGGGTGCGGAGGGGTGCTATGGCCTCCTGGGGGTGCACTGAGCACGGCTATGTGCTCGGTTTAAACGGAGGCGAACCAAAACGACAACGGCGTCAAGTACGGCGCCGGTGAGGTCTCGGTCTCGATGGAAACGAGGGCTACGATGAGCTAATGGACATGGGAGTAGAGGGGATTGGTAGAGGAGCTCACGGCGGGTGCAGAGGTGGCCTCGGCGTGCTCGGGGACATCCTCGTTGCTGCGAATCGAGCAGCAGCGATTGCCGGCCATGGAGGTGAAGACGGCGGTGATGGCGTGGCTTCGGGGCACCCGGCGTAGCGTGTGTCGGCGTAGAGCTTCATGGATCCGAGGCGGAGCTTGTGGGCTAGCTGGAAGGCCCCGGGGATGCTGGTGGCCGCGGTGGTGGCGAGCGGCGTCGACGGCAGCACTCGGTGGCCCTGTGGAAGCGAGCAGTGGAGGGAGAGGGAGTCCTGGGAGAGAGGGGAGAGGTGCAAGGGGTTGATGGGAGTGCGTGGCGCCCTCGGGTGCCTCCAGCGGCGAGCAGGTAAGCACGAGGTGGCCGGCGCGTGACGGCACGCGGTGGGCACACGCCCTCGCGTCCTTCTGTCAAGAGGAGGAGGACGACTGGCAGATGGCTGCGTGGGCTGGGCTTCACAGCAACTGGGCCGAGGTGGGGCGCCAGGTAAGTGGGCCTGAGGCCTATCTCCCTCTCTGTGTTAATAATTTGTTCTATTTTCTATTTTTGCTATTATGTTTTGATTCAGTTCAAAGACCAAACCATTTTCAAAATTCATGAAAATAATTGTGTAAACCAAATGGACTTATCCAAAGCTACACAACAATTTCCAGAATTATTGAACATATATTTATTATATAACAAATATAGATCCAATTCAAATATTTATTGGATTAATTCAAAGGCCCAAAATAGATATGTTAAACCTTCCAAAAATATTGGTTTGAATTTTATTCTTGCCAATATTTTTCAAGGTTTAACAGGAACATTTTCTTAGGCTTCTTTGAGAAGATTTTAATGTTGATCATTTTTAAAAGGTTTCTGAGGCTTTGGAAATTCCTCAATTCAAATTTCATTTGAATTTAAGCATGATGCATGCAGGCAAGAAAAATCAAGCAAGGGCTGATCTGGGGCTGTGACATCGGGGTCATCCACGTCGCTCCTCGTCCGGTCCGGCATGTACACGTGACCCGGCTCTAGAGTGTCGGCGGCCGACTGGGTCAAGAAGACCTGTGCCATTGCCGACTGATCGAACGAGAAAGCAAGAACTCAGACTAGCAAAGAAGAAATATTATTGCAAGACTTACCGCAGGCGGTGGGTGCGCGCGGTCGTACGACCGCTTGCCGAACTACCAATCCTTCTTCGACAACTTGCAGTTGGAGAAGTAGTTGACTAGAGGGGCCACCTCCACGTCTGGCAGCTCCCATGTGCACATCCGGCACGGGTCCCGGTGCCTGCTCATGCTGCTGATGATGTGGGGGCGGGCTTGGAGGGGGAGCACTCGGCGCGCCACATAGTTGTCCAGCAGGTCCGAGCCCTTGAGGCCCTCTGACTCCGTTATCACCTATAATCGGGCAAGGGCGGCGGAGGAGGCGGCCGACAGGGTGCTCGGCTTGTACTGCCAGTTGGCGCGCGGCTCAGCAGGCGGGCTGGCTACGTAAGCCGGCAAGTTGATGTAGTCCCTCATTGGATGTATATTCTTGACGTAGAAGTAGGACTTTTGCCACAGTTTGGCGACTGCAGCAGGGAGACGGGCGAGAAGCGGTTCCCGGCACCCGGACGCCGCACCGCCACGCAGGCTCCGCATTGAGCCGCCTGGCCCTTGGCGGCAGTGCCGAGCTTGAGGTAGAAGCACTCTCCGCAAAGCTTGAGGGTAAGGAGAGTACCAAGAGAGCCTTCGCAGAGAGTGACAAAGGCGGCCAGCAGCACCACCGTGTTTGGCGTGAGGTGGTGCAGCTGAACTCAGTAGAAGTTGAGGAAGGAGCGCAAGCAGCCGCTCGCCGGAAGGCCGAAGCCGCAAAGAAAATGGGACCAGAAGACGACATGTTCGCCGTCCTCTGGCACCGGTGAGATTTCT
>NC_057796.1:132617203-132627447 GCF_018294505.1 Triticum aestivum
CACCTTCACATTCGTCTCCCGGGCAGCCGCCGTGTCTGATGAAGGAAGGAGAGGTGGTCCTTATGGACAATGGAGCCGTCCCAGTCGCCGGCCCATGCGCGCGCCATGGTCTTGGGTGCTTGCCGGAGGCGCGGTGTGGTGACGAGCGGGCGAAACTACGACGGAGCAAGAAAGCCGCGGCGGGGAGAAGCCTGGCGACGGTGAGCTGCGGCAGTGCTTCGGTGAGAGGAAGAGGTGCTGCGGCAGCGGAGAAGAGAAGAAGAAGAATGGCAGAGGCAAAGGAGGACGAGGGCGCGCGTGCATCTGCCGCCCCCCTCCTGCCCCTACTTATAGCTCCAGGCGGCGGAGCCGAGGGGGCGAGAACGTGGGGTGTCGTGGGATTAACTATGCCCACACCGCGACGATCCCACGATTACCACGCCAATAAAGGCGTGTATTAACTGTCGCATAAGCCCAACCGCCCACCACGGCCGCAGCGGATCCATGCGCGTGCCGAGGCCCCGTAGTGGCGGGTCTCGGCCTGCGGCGACGTCCCATCGCGCGCGTGGGCTGGCAGGCTGGCCGGGCCTGCTGGTGCCGCGTGGCATGCGAGCAACGGGCGGCAAGTTTGACGTCTGGCTGGCGTGTCACCTGGCGCCCACCACGGCGTTCCGAAATCACCAGGCGGCCTGCCGTGTCACGGCCGGCTCCTAGCAGTCGGCACTTCAGAAGACGAACGAAGCAAAACCACCAGACCACTCGGAGTAGGAAGCTGCTGAGGCTTCTCGCCTTTTCAGCCGCGGCGCCCCACCAGCTTTGGGGACTACTGTCGGAGTAAATGATCACGGGCAGCCTCATTTGCTCCCCATGGTGTTTCAAGACATCGGGGCTGGCTGCGCCCCTTAAGCCTCGAAGACAAAGGACCGCCTTCTTAAGGCTGGCTGGTCTAAGAGGCCGGCTGCTAGAAGGTGGCAGTACCTAGAGGGCGGCCATGAGGAGGGCTGACTCCTAGCAGGAGGCCTCTAGGGAGGCCGGCTCCTAGCAGGCGGCCCCTCACTCCCTCGACGTTACCACCTCATTATAACGACAAGACAGGGGGTGGCTACAGTGCAGCCTGTCACCCCCGAATCCAGGGCCGAACATGGCCACAGTGCAGCATACCAGGCGGACATGCCTTAACCGGCGCTGCACTGTTGCCATGCGCCCTGTGACATCATCCATGGAAGAGGAGGCCATGCTCCCACTATGAGCTGTCGGTACGGCCCGAAGGCGGCGGACCCTACCTGTCCGTGAGATGCCGGAAGGCGGCGAGCCCTGACCAGGTGGCATGGGGAAGGCTGACTCCTAGCAAGCGGCCCTTCCCCTTTCTTGAAGTCTGCGCGCCATTAATCAGAAGAGACAGGGAGTGGCCACAGTGAACGCCCACCAGGCGGCGGGACTGTAGCCATGCTCTCCCCGACAAAGGACACATCATCAGTGGCACGACCACAGTACTAAGCAGCCGACAGGACCTGCAAGCAGTGGGCGTGGCCTGTCGGCCAAATATAAGACAGCCGGCGGGACCCAGCAGGCGGCGGAGAAGCCGGCAACCAGAGACACTGACAGCCGGTCCTACACCCAGCCGGATTACCATTGTACCCCTGGGGGTAGGCCTATATAAAGCCCCCAGGCCACCCATGCAAAGGGTTCAGAACCTCAGCACACACACATACCACATAGAGAGAGTAGAATAAGGGCTAGCCTTGTTCTTTCCTCCTCTAGCCAAAACACCTCAAGGAGCAAGCTTGTAGCTACTTTGTTGAGTTAGTGATCACGCGGAGACCCCGCAGAGCAGGACTACTGGTGTTATCTCCTAGGAGAGCCCCAAACCTAGGTAAGATGCGTCGGCATACATGTTTACGCCTCATCCCGTTTCCAGGCACCGGCGACGTACTCTTGTCCCCCACCATGATAAGCCACCCTTTGGCATATGTCGCACGAAACCCCCGACACCCGGCAAGCCTTGATGGGCCGTTTTTCCCTTAGTGATATCTTGCTTCTCTGGCTTAACTTGGTCTTCTTGATCTGCACTTTGATCCTTCAAATAACTGATCATTAGTGCCTCATCTGATATTGGGTGTTGTAAACTTATCCTTAGGCCTGTCCACAGTCTGGGCAACAGACCCGAGGTTTGTTGCACCGACAGGAGCCCCCAGGCCTGGCCCGAACGCGTTGTCGGGCATCGTCGGGGTAGGCCCTAACCAGTGCACAGGCATGAGCGTAGAGGTGGCTCGCCCCTTTAAGATATTCATTGCTTCTTTATTAACTTGAGCCCATGTCAGTTTCCAGTTTTCTTGCGCGTCATGTAACGCCAATTGTAGTGGGGCCACTCTTGTAATGGCCCGTGAATGTCTTTAACGCACAGGTGAGTAACTTCCAATTCACTCTTCCCACCATGCCCTTATCCTTAGCCACGTATGATGCATGCATCGAGTGGGGTAGGTAACGGAGGCCCGTTGTGCGGGAGAGAGCTTCAAGGCAGGGACCGGGTCTTCTTGAATAGGTGGAGGAGGGCGGCGGTTACCCGCCGGGGGATCAGCCCCCAACCCTTACCACGCCTATAAAAGGAGGGGCGGGAGAGGAGTGGTAATACTCATCCGTACACCTCTCCTCCTCCATTCTCTACTTTCTTCTGGGTATGCTGAGAGGGAGAGCCCGGGGCTAGGCCCCGGGCCTTAGCTTGGGTCGACGAAGCCGGATGCTTGTGTTGATGCTTGGGGAGTGAGAGAAAGGTATGGTCATGCCTTCGTCGGGGCAGGAATCCTCTCTCATCTTCATGCGAGCCTCAGGAGGGTGCGCGGGTGGCGCGGAAGTAGCACCAGAGGTAGCGACTCCGGTGTGCTCGCCGTCGGGCCTCCCGTGGCTTCAATTTTTGTGAGGGGCGACAGAAACGACACCACGTTGTGGCTCGTGATGGATGCAGGGCGTGGTAGTCTATCATGGCCTATTCCCCCTCTTCCTGTGGCGTCGGAAGGAGGTCGCAAAAGTGGTTCGCCGTTGGTGAAGGCGGACCCTACCTCCCAGGGCACTGCCCGTCCGGCGTATGGGAGAACCCCTTGTCCTCATACATGCTTCCTTAACGGGCGGTGGCTCCTGATCTTCGGGCCACCGGGGATGACCATGCTCTCTATGGAGTTACCCGGAGCACATGGCGTCCGCTTTGGCTGGCGTGGTGGGAGCTTCGGGCGACAGTGGTACGGAAGGTGGCAGCAACCCACGACGCATCAAGAATGGGGCGACCGCTCCGACTAGTCGTGTTTGCTGGCGGCACCATCATCTCCGTCTGGGCTTCCGGCAGCGCCACCATCTGCACCTGCCCTCCGGTTTCTTCCTCCTAGCCTAGGAACGGCGCCATCCAGATCCTGGGGAGGCGCCGAATCCGAGCCAGGCCTTCCCTCCGCCTTCTTCGTCTCTCCCCGTAGTTTCAAAGAAGGAGAGAAAAAAGTAATGGCATCACGTGCATTTTATCTTTTTTTAATCTTAAATCTGTAGGCACTTGCCAAAATTTAGTTCAAATTATGTAATCTCTTTAATCCATTTAGTGTCTTGTAAGATCTGTACTTGTTTGATCAGTATATTTAATGAAAAAGATAAACCTTCCGGGGACTCGTGCATGTAATATGTCCATGTAGAGGCGGGATGCCTCTATACTTTTAAGTATACAAGTTTCCCCGAGCAGGATATCCTGCCGGTACCCTCACTTTTTATTACCGTGGAGTTAGGCCTGCCGGGCACAAATCATAAAGAGTGACCAGCCCCCCGCCAGTCCTTTTCTGTCAGAGGCCACCGCAAACCATCCTGACCGAAGCAACGTTCGAGTCAAGGGATGGGAGCACCTAAGTTTCAAAGGGCAGCGAGGTTTTCTTATGTACAAGTCCTTACTTACAGAACACATATGGATAAGAGAAAAAACTTATCTGTTTGGCTTGCCAGGGATCGCGACGTAGGCTCGTCTTCTCATCACCTCTTGGGAACCAAGTCCACGGCAGGAGCCTGCAGTTTATGCAGATGAAAATGATGCCAGATGCGATCTGATCTACATGAACATGCAATGCTCATGATATGCTTATGCATGCATGCAACTTGTAGGCCCCCCCCACAAGCGCTTCATTGATTTTGCTGCTACTCAGGGTCTGCGTCTGGCTTTGTACAAGGGGTTACATGAACTGAGGCAAAGCCTGTACAAAAGGGGGCTGCCAGGCAGGGCCTGACAGCTGCGCCTTACGGGTAGAACTTGCGGAGATGCTCAATATTCCATGAGTTTTGCAATTGAATGCCATCTCCGGTCTCCAGATGGACTACGCCAGGTCTGGTGACTCGTACTACACGGTACGGGCCTTCCCACTTTGGCGTCAACTTGTTTGCACCCTTGGCGGACTGAATGCGCCTAAGGACAAGGTCACCTTCCTCAAAACACCGGGTGTGAACCCTGCGGCTATGATACCGACGCAGGGCTTGCTGCTAGCGTGCAGCCGCGTAGCAGCCCGGAGACAGTTCTCCTCGAGAAGCACAACGTCGTCACGCCAGTGTTGTTCCTGCGCTACTTCATCATAGGCAAGCACTCAAGGTGACCCGTAAATGAGTTCCATGGGGATAACTACTTTTGCCCCAGAGACTAGGGAGAAGGGAGTCTGCCCGGTAGCTCGATTTGGTGTCGTTCTGAGGGACCAAAGAACAATCGGCAGCTCGTCGATCCATCGCCTGCCGCACTTCTTCAGCTTATTAAATGTTCTTGTCTTGAGTCCTCGCAATACTTCAATGTTCACCCTCTTAGCTTGCCCATTGCTTCTGGGATCTGCGACAGAGGCAAATGAGATCTTGCTTCCGTGGGCATGAACATATTGCATGAAGGCGCGACTCGCGAAGTGGGTGACATTGTCAGTGATGATCCGGGCAGGGACCCCGAAGTGGCACACCAATCCTTCCAAGAACTTTATAGCTGACTGAGCAGTCACCTTTCTCACGGCTTCTACTTCCGGCCACATTGTAAACTTGTCGATTACAACGAACAAGAATTCAAAGCCCCCGGCAGCACGGGGTAAAGGGGCGAGGATATGCCCCTAGACCGAAAACGGCCATGACAAAGGGATTGTCTGAAGAGCTTGGGCAGGCAGATGGATGTTCTTGGAATGCAACTGACATGCTTCACATTTTGTGACTAGCTTGACTGCATCTTGGAGGGCTGTGGGCCAATAGAATCCTTGCCAGAATGCTTTCCCAACCAACGCCCTTGATCCAATATGGGAGCCGCACATGCCTTTGTGTATTTCTGCCAACAGTTCGTTTCCTACTTCCCAGTAAATGCACTTCAATTTCACACTGTTGGGCCTTCTTCTGTATAGTGTGTCATTGACGAACTGATACATACTGGCCGTCCGGGCTACTCTTTCAGCTTCTTCTTGCTCTTCGGGAAGTTCTCTAGTTTGGAGGAAGTGAACTATGTGTCGCGCCCAAGTTGGAGCCTGGGCTCGGCAACAAGGACTAGCGGCACCTCCTCCTCCGTGGGAGCGCACCCCTCGACCACGAGGACCATTGGTCTGGTGGGAGGGGGTAGCTCAGCAGCTGAAGGGGAGTTGTTCCCGTCAAGCTTTCTGCCGGGAGCCTCGAGACGCTCTATCGGGAGAGGCTTGCGGGAGTCCAGTTTCCTCCTCTTCCGGCCCATCGTTGCCGGGGATACGGAGGGCTGAGTAAGATGGAGAACAAAAGTTCCTGGTTCCACAGGGAGCTTCTGCGTAGCACACTTCGACAGATGATCAACAATGTTGTTTTCCGCACGGGGTACGTGCCCTGTTTGCAATCCGTCAAAGCGCTCCTAAAGCCTTGTGATACGTCTCCAACGTATATATAATTTTTATTGTTCCATGCAGCTTTATTATCAATCTTCTATGTTTTATAATCATTTTATAGTCATTTTATATCATTTTTGGTACTAACCTATTGACATAGTGCCAAGTGCCAGTTGTTGTTTTCTGCATGCTTTTACATCGCATGAAATAATTACCAAACGGAGTCCAAATGCAATGAAACTTTACGGAGATTTTTTTGGGACCAGAAGACACCTAATGGGCCCTGGCTGCACCTGGGGGTGCTCCGAGGAGAGCACAACCCACCAGGGCGCCAGGAGGCCCAGGCGCGCCGTGGTCGGTTGTGCCCACCTCGGGTGCCCCCCGGACCGCCTCTTTGCTCTATAAATACCCCAATATTCCAAAAACTCTAGGGGAGTCAACAAAATAGTGATCCAGCCACCGCAGAGTCCAGAACCACCAGATCCAATCTAGACACCATCTCGGATGGGGTTCACCACCTCCATTGGTGCCTCTTCGATGATGCGTGAGTAGTTCTTTGTAGACCTTCATGTCCGTAGTTAGTAGCTAGATGGCTTCCTCTCTCTCTCTCTTTGAATTCTCAATACGATGGTCTCTTGGATATCCATATGATGTAACTCTTTTTGTGGTGTGTTTGTTGGGATCGGTGAACTTTGAGTTTATGATCAGATCTATCCTTTTATATCCATGAAAGTATTTGAGTTTCTTTGATCTCTTTTATGCATGATTACTTATAGCCTCGTATTTATTCTCCGATATTTGGGTTTTGTTTGGCCAACTTGATCTATTTATCTTGCAATTGGAAGAGGTGCTTTGTAGTGGGCTCGATCTTACGGTGCTTGATCCCAGTGACAAAAAGGGAATCAACACGTATGTATCGTTGCTAGTAAGAATAAAATGATGGGGTCTATCTCTACATAGATAGATCTTGTCTACATCATGTCATCATTCTTATTGCATTACTCCGTTTCTCCATGAACTTTGTACACTAGATGCATGCTGGATAGAGATCGATGTGTGAAGTAATAGTAGTAGATGAAGGCAGGAGTCGGTCTACTAATCTTGGACATGATGCCTATGTAATATAATGATCATTTCCTGGATATCGTCATGATTATTTGAAGTTCTATCAATTATCCAACAGTAATTTGTTCACCCACCATTTGCTATTTTTCTCGAGAGAAGCCACTAGTGAAACTTACGGCCCCCGGGTCACTTTCTCATATTATTTGCCTTTGCGATCTATTTTCTTTTGCTTTTATTTTCAGATCTATTAAATCAAAAGTACAAAAATACCTTGCTGCAATTTATTCCTATTTACTTTATTCGGCATTCGATATATCAATCTAATAAAATTTTATCTCATGTTCGTTTGCCCATCAGGGGCGCCGCTACCCGAAAGGGATTGACAACCCTTTTTACACGTCGGGTTGCGAGAAGTTGTTATTTGTGTGCAGGTGCTTTTTACGTTGTGTTGCTTGGTTCTCCTACTAGTTCAATAACATTGGTTTCACATCTGAGGGAAATACCTACCGTTGTTGTCCTGCATCATCCCTTCCTCCTTGGGGAAATACCGACATAGCTTCAAGCTGCATCAAAAGGAATTTCTTGCGTTGTTGCCGGGGAGGATCAAGTCAAGATAGTCTCCCGGCCACGTGCCAATTTCTGGCACCGTTGCCGGGGAGGATCTTCAACATATACCAGGTTCCTAATCACAAATCGCATTTCCCTACAATTTACATTATTTGCCATTTGCCTCTCGTTTTCCTCTCCCCCACTTCACAAAAATTTGCCATTTTATTCGCCCTTTTTTTCGTTCATCGTCTTCTCGTCAGATCTCATGTTTGCTTGTGTTTCCATGTGTCTTCTATTTGCTTGCATCTTCACTTGCTAAAAATCAATTGATATGGATCCTCATCCACTTGCTAATCTTTTCAAGAGATCCAATTATGATGAACCCATTGCTAGTGAATTGACTTCACTAGATTATCTTTATGAAGTTTTGCTTGAGAATCGTGAATCTAAAAATTGTGACGAAGAAATTTATGAAGTAATTCATGATAGCTCCTTGAATGAAAACCATGATTGCAATAATTTTACTATCAATTCTATTAATGTCAATTGTGCTAATAATATGCAAAACCCCAAGCTTGGGGATGCTTGTTTTGTCATGTCCGCTACTTATTGCAAAGATCATGATTGGGGTCATAATGTTTCTTATGATCTTGAAAATTTATTTAAGCCTCATGATGAATATGTTTGCGATAATATTGAAAGTAGGTTTGGAAGAGTGTCAATCTTATGAAATTTTGGATGAAAGTGGGTTTGGAGAGGTCATGACTTTATTTGATGATCCCACTATTTTGGAAGAGTGTCAACTTTGCAAGCATGTGGATCATAAAGAGAAAATTTTATACGATAGTTATATTATTGAATTTGATTATGATCCTACATATAACTATTATGAGAGAGGAAAATATGGTTGTAGAAATTTTCATGTTATTAAATTTCCTTTCGTTATGTTGAGATTGTCAATGTTTTATTCCTCTCCTTTGCATATGCTAGATATTTCTTGTCTTGATAATTTGTTTTCCTATAAAATTCCTATGCATAGGAAGTATGTCGGACTTAAATGTGTTTGTCACATGCTTCATGATGCTCTCTTTTTGTTTCAATTATTATCTTTCATGTGAGCATCATTGGAATCATTATGCCTAGGTAGGGGCATAAAACGATAGCGCTTGTTGGGAGGCAACCCAATGAATAAAATTTGGTTTTGCTTTTTGCTTTCTGTTCTTGAGTGTTAGCACAATTATGCTACTGTTATGATTTTGTTTTTTGTGTTTTAATTAGTGTTTGTGCCAATTAAGACCTTTAGGATCTTCTTGGGTGATAGTTGTTTGATCTTGCTGAAAAACAGAAACTTTTGCGCTCACGAAAACAATTCTCATTTTTTACCAGAGCGTGATAAAATGCCAATTCTTTTTGCAGAAGATCAATATACAAATTTCTCAGGTCGTCCTAATTTTTTAGAATTTTTGGTGTTCCAGAAGTTTTCGAAATAGTCAGATTGCTACAGACTATTCTGTTTTCTTTGCGTTGTGTGCTTATTTTGATGGCTCTATGGTTTTCTTTGCTGAGTTTTTGCCATAGTAAAGTTGGAATACAGTAGATATAATGCAAAAACAAAATATGAATTGGTTTGGTACAGTACTTATAGTAGTGATTTGCTTTCTTTTACTAACGGATTTCACGACGGTTTTGTTGAGTTTTGTGTGATTGAAGTTTTCAAGTTTTGGGTTATGTTACGATGGATGAAGGAATAAGGAGTAAGAAGAGACTAAGCTTGGGGATGCCCCGGTATCCCGAGCTATTATCCAAAAATGAGCAAACAACTAAGCTTGGGGATGCCCCCAAGTGGCATCCCCTCTTTCTTCTAACGACCATCATTTTGAGCACGATGTGCTGTAGTATTTTTGAAGAAATGCTCTCTTGCTTCACTTAGATTTATTTGAGAGTTAGTAAAATTTTCAAGAAATTATCTCTTGCTTCACTTAAATTAATTTGAGAGAAAGAAAGAAATATTATGCTCATGATCTTCACTTATATTTATTTGAGCTTGTCAACAACACATGAAAATCAGTCACAAAGTGATAGATATCCAAGAAGGATATAATAGAAACTTTCATGAAGATCATTGGACAAAATAAACTTGATTCTTAGTAACAGTTTTGAGATATGATGTAACACCCCGGATGTAACTTTCCATATTTGTAACTCCAACTCTTGCCATTTTCGGCTATGTGTTATGATATTCCCTTCGTGGTCGGGTTTTGTTTTTTGTTTTGCATTTTGTTCATGTCATGCATCTCATATCATGTCATCATGTGCATCTCATTTGCATACGTGTTCGTCTCATGCATCCGAGCATTTTCCCCGTTGTCCGTTTTGCAATCCGGCACTCCCACCTCCACCGGCGCACCCCTCTTGTTTCATTTCGTGAGCGGGTGTTGAACATTCTCAGAATGGACAGAGGCTTGCCAAGTGGCCTTGGTATACCACCGATAGACCACCTGTCAAGTTTCGTTCCATTTAGAGGTCGTTTGGTACTCCAACGGTTAACCGGGTAACCGCAAAGTCCTTTTGTGTTGCAGCCCAACACCCCTCCAAAACAGCCCAAAACCCATCTAAGTCACTTCCATGCTCTAGGCCATTCGATCACGATCGTGTGGGCGAAAACCGTGCTCCATTTGGAGACTCCTAGCTCCCTCTACCTATAAAAATACCTCTTCCTCCGAAATCCGGACGAAACCCTAGCTAAAATCGTTCCCTGCCGCCACCGGACGCGTCCGCCGCCACCGGACGCACTCGCCGCCGCGCCCGGCCTCTCACAGCGCGCCA